>NC_089231.1:4487500-4610000 GCF_963924675.1 Phocoena phocoena
GAAAGTAGCACCTTTCATCTTGGGATGAAAAGGCCTCCAATTCCTAGGACAGAGCTCATCCCGATTTCTTTCTCAGATACTGCTGGAGGCTGACCAGGACTCAGCAGGTGAGGTCAGCCCCAGGCCACCCAAATCCCCGGTGAGAGCAGGGTCCTTCCCGAGATGCGCCTCTCTGTGACGGCAGCTCCACCAGAGGAACAGCTGTTGGTTTCCCAACCCTTCTCCTCTAAGAGCCGCTTCACTCAGAAGAAAGTGCTTCTCTATGGCAGGGTGAGCTGAGGGTCCCTCCACTGCCAACTTGACCTTATGCAAGGAAAAACACTTCCTAAAATTTCCAAGTCAAACTTTTCTCATGATAAAAGTGAGTTAACAGCCACATGAATTAATAGTTCCCCACTGTAATTTCAGATAAATGTTTACAGACTAATGATTTTCTAAGAATTGACATTTTTGTTGAAAGCCAGATGTATTCCATTTGTAACATTACCAGTAAGAGAGCCATCTCTTCAAGATTCAATAACGTTTTCTCCTTCACTGAATGGAGTACTTTCAGTACTAGCTAGAGAACTAAATAGAAAGTTTTCTGAAACCAACTTTCTTTGTTTCCCATCAAGCATATGATGTGGGTCACGCGAATGTGGCAAATCACGGTCTCACTACACAGACATCAAGGCGCAAAACTGGGCCAAAAATAAGTTTCCTCATCACTGATCCATTTGTGGCCCCATTTTACTTTATTGATTCACTCAATAATATAATGAATATCTATGAATTTACCACTGAACTTGAAAACAAGAACATTACCTTCCAGATTTTAATTTATTCCAACCTTACATCTCTAGCTAAGAATGATTACACTCTTACATTGTTTTCATTCTTTCTTTATTTTCATCAACTCCAGCAGTTGGATCTGTTTAGACTTTTGGTTTTAATCACTTCTTCAGAGGCACAGATACCTATGACAAGCAGAGCACAGTAAATAAAGCTGTACTGAGATCTAACACCAGCTAAGTCAAGGGCTCAGACTCAGCGGCACCTGAGCACATCAGATTCAAACTGGAATTTCCACAGAAATTTACATTATGTCTCATCACTTAGGGATCAACAATATTATAAATGCTAGAGCTGCAGAAGTCAATGGCTTACTATACAAGTAAAAGAGCTCGACGTATAAAGAGATTCTGTTTAATCTGATGAGGAAGCCACAGCTTCTCTGAGATGCAGAGAAGGCGCCCCACCACTGACATGGTCTTTGGCCCAGCCCCCCTTGCAGCTTCAGACAGAGCACTTGGTTTTTACTGGTTTTACACAGCAGTGTTCTATGTAAGGTTTTTTTCCCTGTTTATTAGAAAGAGAAAACTCAGAAACTCACTGAGACTTTGAATATGTTCATATACTGCTATTACTATGAGTACTAATAAATAATAAGCATTGGGCTAGTTCTCTTGTTAAAAATTTTCCTAATCTTCAAGATATGATTATCATACAAACAGTATTTTTTTAGAAAAAGGAAAAGGTATAAAATTTTAAAGACCTGATATCCAGCAATAAGACTGCCACTTTCTAGTTGCCAAAAATATATGGCATATCCATATTATGTAATTATCAATGTGAAATGAGAAAAAGACATTCTCAATATTATAATGCACTGTGAGAAGGAAAGGGAAAATTATTGTTTTAATTAACTTGAAAGAAAATTTGGGTATAATTTAAATAAAAACTTCATTATATATATGTTCTGCTGAATCTGCTGTTTCCCGTAATCCTTTTCTCCACCAGATTAGCATGAAAAAGGAGACACAGATATTGTTTAGACCTTAGCAACTAAAAATTTCTTTAACATGTTTTTATCTAAAAGTAAGCACTTTTAAAATTATAAAATGCTGTGTTTATATATAGTATGATGTTTTTTGTACTTGTATAACTATAAATTCATGTCCATGTCACCATAACCCTGAAAAATGAGAACATGTGTCCTGGGCCTCCCAGGAGAAGGTGATAAAGCTACAGTGACTCAGGAAGAATGCACCTGAGGTTGACTCCGTTAAGAGGCAGGACCATCGACAGTTACATACAATTACACTAGTTTGCACTGCCTTGTTAGAAATGTGACTATAAATCATATGTTAGACCATCTAAGAAAAAGTCCATCCTGAAAAAGAAAAATTTCAATGAGGACTTTAATATCTTAAATCTATCAACCTTCACTGAATGTCAGTCACCTTTGGAAAAGCTGAGACAGAGAAGGAAAGTTGCCAACCACACCCTCAAGAAATTATCTAGTGTGGACCCAGGGCGTATACCCACTGTGTTTTAAACAAAAAAGAGAATCCAAATAGAATGTGCTAAGTTGTACATCAGTCTTCTTAGTAGTAAGAAGCGATTACATAGAACGGAAATCCAGGGAAGGATTTTCACAGTGAGACAAAACCTGGGCCTTGAAATTGCAGCTGACACAGACCTAGAAGACCTGCAGACATGGCTTTCAGTGGACACTGAGTGGAAACAGTAAAAAAAAAAAAAGTCTGCTGAGACAGCTTTCCTGTTATCCTGACCCAATTTCTGTATCATACTTACTGCACCACACTATGTCTAGGGAATCACTGTCTATAAAAAAAGCAAGAACTGGATGACATTAAAACTCAGTGGAGGGACTTCCCTGGTGGTGCAGTGGTTAAGAATCTGCCTGCCAACGCAGGGGACACGGGTTCGATCCCTGGTCCAGGAAGATCCCACATGCCGCGGAGCAACTAAGTCCATGAGCCACAACTACTGAAGCCCACACACCTAGAGCCCGTGCTCCGCAACAAGAGAAACCACTGCAATGAGAAGCCTGCGCACCGCAATGAAGAGTAGCCCCCGCTCACCGCAACTAGAGAAAGCCGACGCACAGCGATGGAGACCCAACGCAGCCATAAATAAATAAATAAAATTTTTTTAAAAAAGAAGATTTAAAAACTCAATGGAAATGATTACTTCACTGAAAAGCAGCTCTCTATATTGACATCATATGCTAGAAACAGTTCTAAATAGAATTAGGTTTGACTCAAATGAAATTGCCAATATTTGATGGTTTTTAACCTAAGTGTTAATTTCATATGATTCAACCTTAGGAGGTGCTAATATCTTAGAACGTATCAAATGACATCATGATTCTTTTGAAAGGGAATGAAGGACCTGCAGCAGCAGAAGACAGTCAATCTGTGGAACATCATGACTACTACAAGATCGGCCAGTCTCTTACAGAACATCAACGTCTGCTTGTTTTCTCTGAGTACGAGGGCGAGAGCAGCACAGGGTTGGTGGAGAAGCCCTTTGTTTGAAGCTCACAGTGGATTATTCAAGTGACCCAAGGACTAAGAACTGGGGGTGGGAGGAGATATCTTAGAGAATACCCTGTGTAAACCCTTGAGTTTTCCTATCAGAGTCCTGTGGCATAATGAAATGTAAACATCCTGTTTTTCATCTGTTAAAATGGATCATCATATTGCTTTGATCCAACTTTACGAAAATTACTTCAGAAAGGTTGTAAGTTTCCTGAAAATTCCTCAGGAAAAAATTTAAACTTGCACTTTTATAAGCAACTTCCAAGACATCATGAATATAAAGAACATCTCACAAGAAGTCAGTACTGTATAATGAAACTGTATGAAAGTTGGTAATTAGGCCTAATTGAAGGCTGCAGTGAACATATAGGTCTTTGTTCTCTTTAATTCTGGCACTGATGGGGAATTAAGGATAAGAGCTTAAGGCATATTTTAATCAGAGTCCAGATGCATAAGCCCCAGTGTTCTAAAAGCAATTTAAGTGAAATAAAAGAAGAGAATAACCAAAAATATTCTAGATGCCTGCCAAGGGAAAACACCTATATCCTGAACATTTAACATATCTGATTGATCATATTTGGGATCACTTATTCACTGACTTCAAAAAGGGTTAAAACGACAGATATTCTTATATCCAAGATCTGATTGAACTGCTAAATGGTAGCAGAAAAAAAACAAAACCCTTAAAAAATTAACTTGTGACATTAAACAACAATGTATTATCACATGCAAAAGCAATTAGAACATTCATAGCAGAAAAGGTATAGCTCACTATCTCCACAGAATTCACTTTTATTTCTATATAGGAATGAAAGAGGAGGCAATAGAACAAAACAGATGTCATTTTAATAAAGATTATCAGTACTAAACCATACATTTCTGGTCTAATAACTCAATGAGCTAGTACTAGATTAAATCATTATAACATATACAGTATCATTATAGCCTTTTGGGTTTCCACTTTGGGAGATGGAGAGAGAAATATATATACTTTATTCACCAAGGTTCCATAGGAATATGATGAAAAAAGCAAAATCATTTAGAGATGGAATACATAAGGAAGAAACTCATAGAAGACAGGGGCCTCATACTGAAGCTTGAAATAAAATAATGATTTGGAATGATAACCAGGAAAGATGGAATGCAGTAGGAGTGTAATGAGGAATAGGAAGAACAAACGTATAGAGAAAGGAAGAAATACGTTACGGAGTTGGGAACAGAATGTGTCTAACGAAATACAGGCAGACCTCGGAGACACTGCAGGTTCAGTTCCCAACCACCACACTAAAGCCAAGTATCACAGAAGAGCCAGTCGCGTGAATTTTTCGGTTTCCCAGAGCATATAAACGTTACATTTACACTATATTGTAGTCTGTTAAGTGTGCAGTAGCGTCATGTCTTAAAAAACAATATTCATACCTTAATTAAGGACACTTTATTGCTAAAAAATGCTAACCATCATCTGAGCCTTCAGAGTCGTAGTAAGAGCATCAAAGATCACTGATCAGAGGTCACCATAACAAAAATAATAATAATAAAAAGTTTGAAACCTTGTGAGAATTACCAAAATGTGACAAAGAGACAGGAAGTAAGCAAATGTTGCTGGAAAAATGGAGCTGATGGACTCGCTTGATGCAGGGTTGCCACAAACCTTTGATTTGTAAAAAGTACAATATTTGCAAAGCACAATAAAACAAGGTCTGCCTGTAAAACCAACGCCTGAACGGCTTATTTGCAGGCAAGCTCCGCAATTGAATCAGGCAAGGTGACTGGCACTGAGGGAGAGAGGGAGCAGGCGAGGCAGGGAGAGCCGGTGAGGGTCTCCAGGAAATGTCGCTGTGACCGGCTAATCCACTTGCCCACACTGTCCTGGGGCTGAACTCCACCGACGGCTTGCTGGCTTCCTCTTCTGTACAGAGTAAGAGGTAAAGCTGGCACAGCATTCAAGGCTCTTTCCCAGCCGGATTCCGACTCAGTTGCCCAGGCCCACCCTCACCCGCCCCATGATCCCGCTAAAGGAAACACTCCCACGGGTGACCGTTTCCTAAACAGCGCACGGCTGGGGTCTTAGCTCTTCATCTTCCCCTCTGCCCTGCCCCAGCCCCAGGGCGCAGTGGGGCAGGACTCACCAAGCTCGCGCACACCTCACCGGAGGCCTCTGACTGTGCTCTCTGCTGGGAGGGCTCAGAATCTACGCTTCACTTAAAATGCACCCCTTCAGGAAGGTCTTTCCTGAGCACTCATCCTAAAGCAACACCCGGCCCAGACACTCTCTGGAATAGCACCCTACTGTATTTTTGTCAGCGCCTCCTAATAAAATTCTCCTTTTCCTGTATGTGCGTATTATCCCTCTATCCTTAGCCTCAGTCCATCAACCCTAAATTGAAGGGGCGTGAGAACGGAGGGTGTATCATCTTCAAACACGACATGCCATTTCAGTTTTGGAACACAGCGGTAATTGTAAATAGCAGATGTGGCGAATGTTTATTGGGAGAATAAATTAATGAATAAATTAGATGTCTTCATTAGCATCCCCCATAATACCTCTTAAGCAAGATTAATTGTTCCCGCTTCTAAAACTTTCTTTTGTATCATTGTGTAGCTTTTCTTTTCACATATTATGGATAACTGCATAACCTACAATACCTTCTAAAGAACAAGAATCATATAATATCCATGTCTATTTAAATGCCCGGGAATAAAACACACAGAGATGAACGCTCAATAAAATATTAGCTTAAAATTTAAACATGAATCTCAGAAAACAAAGAAAACCATCTTACATTTCTGTAACACACACATACTTCTAACACTTAGACTTTCCCTACTGCTAACATGAAAATCTCCCCTAGAGTAGTAAACATGGAATTTTATCAGCACAACTGTGATGCGCTAAGAGCGGCAGTTACTTCTGACGGAGCAGAGAGCAAGGACCCTGCTATAAAAGTTAAGCAACCCCCCCTTCTTTGGCTGGGGACGACACACCATGTCTGCTCAGCACACTTTAGGAGCAAGCATTCCTCAAAATAAGATAATCTCGAAAAATAAAAAGCACCATTAAAGTGCACTAAATTTTCATACAACAGGGCAAGGGCAATTAAAAACACGTCTCATAACAGGGCTGCACACTGCTCGACACAATGCCCCCAAACCACAGGGCTGGAGACACATGTCCTCCCAGACAAATACTGACCCTACTCCACAAAAATTCTCATTGCAAAACTTCCCTTGAATTATGTGAGCTGTGATTTATGTGAGGTTGTTAAAATATACCACTCACATAAAATGGGAATTTCCCATAAGGGAAAAAAGGATGAAACTAGAAATAACAGTAGTAAATAAAATGCATTCCATGAAGTTCATCCTGATTTCTAGAGATGAATTACAATTTTGGCACTGAGCTTCCCAGCAGTAAACATGAAGAAGAAAACTCAATTATACTCACGATTTGCTAGTACTTAAGACCAAAATGACAAGTTGTTTCAGAAAGGCACAACTTTTCCTGGAAGAGATACCAGAAAGACACTGCCCCCCTACCCCCAGGATCTCACCAGGAAAATATGACATGTGTTCAGGAGCTGCGCCCCTGAGCACGATCTTTACAATAAAGACACGCATTTTATAAGGTTACTTCTTAAAACATTCTGAAATTTAAGTCATTATCATAAAAACTAAGTACAAAATCAGTCAAAATGTTATCGGAAGAAGAAAACAAAACCAATGGGGGCAAAGGAAAGCAGCTCTCTAGGGATGGGACTAATTGAAGGGCAAAACTGAAAGCACATTGAGAAATGAGTAGAAAGAATATTTATTCAGAACAGCAAACTAAATTATAGGACAGATATACAGAATCCAGATATTCCACATAGCTTTGCACTACGCAACTGAAGTAGGAGTAGGGCTACCATTGCTTCATGGAAACTGAGGGCCCCAATGAAGTTATGAGCGTGAAAAGCGGGTTTTCTATCCCCTCAGAGATGAGTCATGAGAACCATTTGTAACTAGGTCCAAACACCTCCCCAAAAAGTAAGTTGGAAACTTCAACAAACAAATGAGGAGCTGAGATCCTGATATTCTCACCAGTGATGCTAACTTTTGCTAACTTTCACCTGGAAAATTTATAAAGTAAGAATTAGAATATACCCATTTCAGTAAGAAAACATTTGTCATAAAGCAACCATAGAACATCCTAATTATCCATTTAATTTAGAAATACTACCCAAATGCTAACAAGATAACTTCAGTAGAAAATATATACTATCTCCTTATGTACCTTAACAAGTGGTCAGATTAAGTCAGTAAAATATAGAAGGAAGTTTTCTAAAAATAACAACCTTGGCTTTACATGAGTGATGTGACTTCTATCATTCCACATAGAAATAATTATTTAGCAGGGCTGTCTACTCAATCCAACTTTCTTATAATAAAATGATGTCAAATGATCATAGGATACTATTTATATACTAGATGCTGTCTACAGATGGAGAAATGGGAGAAGATAGAGGAAAGGGAGTCCTAAGCTCACGCAAAAGCAATAGTGAGTCACTGAAATATAACCACCTCCCACTCATTAAAATAAGCAATCCGAGATAGAATGAATTGAAATGTTTTTCCTCCATTGTGGCTCAACAGAGTCACTTCTTATATAAATATTTTTTAAAGCAGAAGGGAGCCCATAGACACTTTTTTTTTCCCCAAAATTGGGCCTCATTAAAGAAAAAAAAATCACTAGCCATTGATTAAGAGAAGAACTGAGAGGGGAAACCGATAAGCAATAAGCAGTGGTGACGGGAGAGCAGACCTGAGCCAGAAAACACAACGTGACTGACAAGTGTTATAAAGAACACTCTTCAGAGACGAGAAGGACACTCAACATGGAATGAAATATCTCAATGCCTCCATGAGAATAAGCTACCTGTTTCAATGATAAAATAGAAAACAGAATTTACCTTACAGAAATTCACATGGAACAAATATTAAGGAAAATGGTTGATCCTTTAATAAAGGAAAATATAAGCAATAACAACTTAGCCAAAAGGCAAGTTACTTATCTAAAATGGACAATCAAGTGACAACAGCAGGAGCTATCTCACATTATGAATATAATCTCTTCTAATAGGAAAAATTTGAGTCTACCTAAATATATGTAATTCAGAGTTTTAAAAAAATGTATTATTCTCTCAATTAAAAGTAACCTAAGTTTCTAATGAACCCAAAGTATCACTGGCAAAGCTTCAATAACAACTGTGCACGTACACGTATATATGCTTTTCCCAGGAATGTTTGGGTTTCGGATGACATCCTCATGCTTCAGTATGTATATGTGTAGCTGATTCACTTTGTTATAAAGCAGAAAGTAACACACCATTGTAAAGTAACTATACTCCAATAAAGATGTGAAAGAAAGAAAGGAAGGAAGGAAGGAAGGAAGGAAGGAAGGGAGGGAGGGAGGGGGAGAGAGAGAGAGAGAGAGAGAGAAAGGAAGGAAGGAAGGAAGGAAGGAAGGAAGGAAGGAAGGAGGAAAGAAAGAAAGAAAGAAGGAAGGAAGGAAGGAAGGTAAGAAAGAAAGAAAGAAAGAAAGAAAGAAAGAAAGAAAGAAAGAAAGAAAGAAAGAAAGAAAGAAAGAAAGAAAGAAAGAAGGAAAGAAAGAAAGAAGGAAAGAAAGAAAGAAAGAAAGAAAGAAAAAGAAAGAAAGAAAGAAAGAAAGAAGGAAAGAAAGAAAAAGAAAAAGGATGAGGCTTATATCTAAACTGAGAGACAGAAAACAATGATGATGCCTTCACACAATTTTTACCATATAAATAAAAAAGTTCTTGGGCTTCCCTGGTGGCACAGTGGTTGAGAGTCTGCCTGCTGATGCAGGGGACACGGGTTTGTGCCCCGGTCCGGGAAGATCCCACATGCCGCGGAGCGGCTGGGCCCGTGAGCCATGGCCGCTGAGTCTGCGCGTCCGTAGCCTGTGCTCCGCAACGGGAGAGGCCACAACAGTGAGAGGCCCGCGTACCGCAAAAAAAAAAAAGTTTTTGAGAAAGGAGGTGAGATAGATTCCAAAAGACTTACACAACATCCTGTCCTATAGCAATTGCTCATAACAAATGAGAACAACTATCAGGGCTGCCAGTATTTCTATCCCACACTCAGACTACATAATATCTGGTATATGTAAAAATGAGGGGAAAAGATTTTATTATCAATAAGCTCAAAGATACTGTTAAAAGTAAGATGCCCAATCACAAGTGACAAATGTCTGATAAAGGAGAGAAGCCAACAAAAATATCAGGGCTCAGGAATCTGAAGAAAGCCTGGGGGAAACCCATTCACTTGAACAAATTCACTGGCCAGCCCTGAGCCTGCCCCCAGGGGCCTGAAGATACCCCACAGCTAGGTTGACAATAAGGCACAATCTGAGACTTAGAATATTCACAGACTCCTGCAAAAATTGCTTCATTGAAAAAATACTACGGTTTCAATCTGGATATTCATTAATAACTTGAAAAACTAGGTACATTATTTAGCTCTTAGATTCTCAGATATACACATCCAACTTAAAATCCTTTACTGGTAAAACTGGCTTGGGGAGCACATCAGCCTTCCATAGATACTGCCAGTATAGACATTTCCTGATATTGTCCCAGACACCACAAAAGCAATGTATCAGATCAGAAATTCTGAGTGAATCATTTCCCCCTCCTCCTGTTTACACAGTCATTCAAAGCCCAGCTGATTTCCAAGCACTGAACTACAAATGCTATCTCTTTCTATTGTAATATGCACCTGGCTTTCACATAAGATATACTTTTTATGGCTGTTTCAATTGTGATAATTGTGGATAAGTTCGTTTTCTAGATTTCTATTAGAGATTTCAGAGAGTCAGAAAGCTACTTTGGCTAACTATATTATAAAGAGAATTACTTACTTAAAATAAGGAATACTTTAGAATGAACTTGCAAATTAATTGGAGTTTATCATTTTGGAATGTGAACTGAATGTGGCTATATTTAGTTGTTTATATATAAGTGTATAAGACTTCTAAAATATAGTAATATACTACCTTAAAATAAGTTCATGCAAATTTAGGGACAAAAAAGTATGTTCTTACACAAGCCATCACTTCAGGTGTTCACAGAGTCAAAAAATATATATTTGAAATTATCTACTTTTCTGTTGCTAATGACAGTCATGCTGACAAAAGTCATTAGTTCATCAAACTATAGAGCAAGAATATGATTTATTTGTAATAAATTATCATTTTTGCATATATCAGTCAAAGCACAAGGCCTAAATACTTGCAAACAAAATGCATTATTAATTTAATTGTCACAGCCTATTTAGCTAACTTCTATTACTATTTGCTATAATATGCAATGCATAAGAGGGGAGAATCAAATTCAAAACATAAAAAGAATAAACTGATTATATTGTCCTAGAGAAATTAAAATATAGCAAGCTTGCAAAACTATGGCCAAGGCATTAATGTTTTAAGTAGGTAAGAAAAAAATGTTTAACTTAATTTAGAGAACAGTTATGCCCAAAGTGATGGTTGAATATGCTGATAAAGAGTTTCTTTGTTTCCTAAGACTGTTAAAAGGCATCAATTCCCTCTCCAAGGAATGGAGGAAGGTGGACTGGAAGGAAGGAGCCTTTCGGTATTTACTGTGCTAGATTTTGCTACTTAAATCTTAGCCTTCTGCAGCTATGGACGTCTACTGGGAAATTATGCTGCGGCTGAAGCCCTGGTATTCCAACTCAGTATTTCTATCAGGAAGAGACAATGCCCTATCTATAAACAGATATCATAAACAAGAGGTCCTCTGAAACACAGAATTTTTGGTAGGAAAAACAATTCAGTCTAATGTTGAATGTAGATGAACTCTGCACTTGGACTACTTAGAAGGTAATAACCCAGAAGATGAGGAATACTTTCCCATTTGAGACTCATCTCCTCATTTCAGGACAAAAATCATGTAAAAATTGGAGAAAAAGCTTACCATACCTCAAAGGCTAAAAAAGACATGCAATCTTTCTCTTGCCTCTTTTTAGCCTCTCTTTTTGTATTAGGGACTGAAATGAGTGAAAGCAACAGAGAGTTATCCTGGAATGCACAGGAAAAGGTAAATGGAAAAACCCAAGAGTACAACTGGGATTTTCAAACTCCTAGCACCATATATAGGAGGTATCTACTGTTTTTAAGGTGCTTGGAGGATAAATATATGTTTAAGATGTTGAATTTTTCATTAATATGAAACCATATGAACAGACATACTCAAATTTTTAAAATTCCTAAATAAAAAGCAAAAATGATACATTCGAGTTCAAAATGTATACGAGTTATATAGTAGGGAAATATTTTATTTTTACTAATTATCTGATCTAGATTGTTTTCATTCAAATTTATTGTGTGAATAAAACACCCTAAGTACCTATATGTAAAGATTTCAACGTGAGATAATATAATCAGTACACAGAAGAGCACCAGAATTAGGAAAATAACAATTCCAACACTTATTAATGATGAGATATTGAAGAAATTGTTGTATATTCCTGAATCTGTCTTTAGTTCTATAATGGAATAACAATGCACCACTGATAATGTCATATAATGATTAATGAGATAATGCAAATGAAAGCAACAAGAACACAATAACTACAAATGTTTTGTTTCTTAAATACTTACAAAACATAACTTTGACAGGTTCCAAATTACAATTTAAATAATAAAAAATCTTTTGAATTTCAAGAATAATGCATTCAGGATCTGTTCAACACATAAATTTTGTCTCAAGTTAAATATAATGTTACAAAGAAAAGTATGAGAAACCAAAAGGCAGAAAGTAGGCATATGTAACATTCCAATATTCTGACACAGTAGTCATGTCCAAACTAAAATGCTAAAGAAAACAATATGCCACCAATAGAAAAGTCAAGTTAAATTCCTTGTAAACATAGAACATATTGATGAGTATTTTAAATTTTTAAAAAATTTATTAAACATTTACAAACATGGCAGAAGAAGCCCTAGGCTATAGAATGATAGAATAAATTGCATCATGACTGACATTTTCAAATACTATTTAAAACAAAAGTTTCTAGGAGTGTCTGCAAAATTTCAGATACCATCTTGGAGGATTTGGGGAAAGCTGAAAACCTACCAGGTCTTTGAAGGAGGTGAGAGTGCTTGCACTAGTGCTGAGGGAGCTGCACATTTTAAAGATTTAGAGTTTCAGAAGTAGCCAGGCTCACCTGGTAGCTGACATTGCTGTATTTCAGTTCACCTAATATAATTAAGTCTATGTGATGAAGCTAATTATGATACAGTAGCAAGAAAAAAGAAAACCTGGCAGTTGATGACAGTAATTGTAGTGTTATTTTTCATGACATGGCAACCGTAGTATTATTTGGAGGATGACACAAGATGTATTTCTTTTTTAACATCAGCAATGTTTAATTCTACAGTAAGAATTCAAAAAATGTTATTTTAAAACCTCAAAATAAAAATACACAAAGTTCAAATGAAAATAGTTTGGTTTTACATATTTATTTTAGCTCATTCTGATGCATTTGCAGAGGTCAATTCCCTCCAATTTAACTCTTCTACTGTTTCAAGGTTGTTTCACAAATTCAAATCCCTCAAATCTTTTCAAATATTCTTAGATTGAATTTTCTACAATTAAAATGCAACATTAAATTCTTATTGGAAAAGACGCAGATGAAGAGAACGGACTTGAGGACACAGGGAGGGGGAAGGGTAAGCTGGGATGAAGTGAGAGAGTGCCATGGACATATATGCACTATCAAATGTAAAACAGATAGATAGCTAGTGGGAAGCAGCCGCATAGCACAGGGAGATCAGCTAGGTGCTTTGTGACCACCTAGAGGGGTGGGATAGGGAAGGTGGGAGGGAGACGCAAGAGGGAGGAAATATGGGGATATACGTGTGCATACAGAGGATTCACTTTGTTATACAGCAGAAACTAACACAACATTGTAAAGCAATTATACTTCAATAAAGATGTTAAAAAAAATTCTTATGGGAGAATGGCATAAAATATGATATTCAACAACAGAGTACCACTAATGTAGAACATGACAAACTGACTTGATAAAGTTCTAGGAGTCACCCCACTAAACAAAATCTAAAATGAAAACATAATTATATTAGTTAAATTTTTAAAAAATGGATGAAAATTACCTTTCTTTTGGTGTGCCAACTCCATGTTTTCCCAGTAGATGAGTATTTAGGTGTTTCTTCATTACAAAAGCAACCCTTAAAAAAAAAAAAAAAAAAAAAAAGTTATTATAGAACTAAAACTTAACTCTCTGCTAGAAATACATACTAAATTTTTTAAAAACAGACATGGGGCTTCCCTGGTGGCGCAGTGGTTGAGAGTCCGCCTGCCGATGCAGGGGACGCGGGTTCGTGCCCCGGTCTGGGAGGATCCCACATGCCGCGGAGCGGCTGGGCCCGTGAGCCATGGCCGCTGGGCCTGCGCGTCCGGAGCCTGTCCTCCGCAACGGGAGAGGCCGCAACAGTGAGAGGCCCGCGTAACGCATTAAAAAAAAAAAAAAAAAAAAAAAACAGACATGGATTTTATATATATATATAAATATATATATGTAACATGAAAATGCACATTACAATGGCACTAAATTCTAAGCAGAAAGCTTGCGTACAGATTAATATACTGCAATACCTGAAAACCAGAAGAAATAACTGCATTTAAATTCACTGATTCATTTTCTCACTTGAGTAGACGAACAGGGACCAAACCAATGATTTTAGTTCTTTAGTCACTGTCTTCACTGTCAGTTAGTAAGAAAGATAAAGCAACACCTCAGTATCACATTCCCTGCCCCTTAGTTGATCCCACACTTCAATCATGAAATGAGTTTGAGAAAATGTCATTTTATTAAACATTTAAGGGACTGTAAAAGACAAAATGAATAGCCTTCATGAAGCTTCCTTAAAAACATGGTAATTATTTAGAGAGGTTTTTTAAAATGATATAAATGTTTACCGTGTCTGCAATACAAGCAAAAAAAAAAAAAAAAAATGTTCTTAAGTGCCCAGAAGGTATCAATAACTAAAACAAGCAAAAAGTATTACCTGACATGCTATCTTATTTTACATACAAATCAGATCACTTAATTTAATTTTGTTGACATAGATATGAAATGGACAGGAATCAGGAGCCAGTGCATAGTGCACCATCCTTCTGCATATATAGAGTACAACACAATTTAATTACGTCGTGTGAGTATTTAAAACAATTTAGATCTCATTCAGAAGCATCAGACTAAAATGGCTCTCTTGATAAGCAAAAAAATTTTACTATTGTAACTTTCAGTGTAAAAGGGGCTTGCAAACACTTTTGTTAATCATGTATTACAGCTGTCCTTCATAAAGTTACTAATAGCTAAAAGGTAACAGAATCTATTTGCATATATACATGAAAGGCATGACATGTGCAAAAATATGATTTTAATTAGCATTCTATGATATAAAGGGCTACAAATCAAATTGGCATGTTATAAGATTCTTACCATTAAACACTGAATTCATCTGGACGTGTTTGCACAAACAGGCAACACAAGACTATAAAGTACTGTGGTCTTATGGAAGAGATGTGTGTCAAAAGCCAAGACCAAAATGTGAATGCTCCTTTTCATGTCTGGTCTATTTTGGTTATTTTCATATAATATTAGGGAACCTCAGTTTTGAGGCTAAAATAATATGTTTGTATTTTTTTAATGACTAAGTCCATTATTCAAGTAATGCATTTGTATAACACTAAAAATAACATTCATTCTTTTCTCTACACTGAGTAACAATTATGGACAACACATGCTTTACAACTATAAATAACCAATCATACCACCAATCCATAAAATGAAAAAATGATCATTACATACAAAGAATCAAACTGTGATTCAAATTACAGTATAAGATATTCTATATTTGTTTTGTTTGATTTGAACAAAATAAATAATATTTTTCACTTCCTTAAAAAAGAATACAGCAATAACAACAGTCCATTTAAGTCATAACTTCCCTACTGTCCTCTATTTTCCTATAATTAAAAAAACATAAAGCTAATAGCAAAGAGCAAAGGTTAAGAACCCAGAGTTGCAAAGCACAGCTTATTTATATGACCAAGTATAATTTAAGAGATCTGAGCCTAGAAACCACAGTGTAGCTTTTAAAAGACAAAAATTTTATTAATTAAAATGTTTCAGGTTTAAGAAGTAAAACAAAAATATCACACTGCACCGGGGAACAAACTAAAGTACACAGAGAAGGAAAGCTGCTTCTTATAATTTAACATTCTGACATAATCTGCTGCATGTCTATAATACTAAATTATCCAGAGGAATAACAATTTATTATTATGGGGAAGAATTTACAATACTAAAACACAGCTCAGTTGTAGTCAAATGCAAAATACTTATTCATCCAAAACCCGACATAAAGTAACTATAAATTCTTTTAATTTGGTCTAACTAAAGTATGTGTCGTGTAGAAGTCTCAACATCATCCGCAGTGAAACAATATAAGCCAAGCATGACCGACTAAAATAAACTTACCAACCTCCATGGATAATAAGATTGCCAGTAATTTGTGTTTACTGAACGGAGCCTATCCTTCACTGCCACCATAAGAGTATTAATATTTTAACATAATGGTTGTTTTGGAAAATTTATAATCTAGATAGCACCAGAAATAAAACAAAAATAATCCTGAATCTGAAAAGCTATGCAACTGAAATGCCTTGCTCCCAATGAGCACACGTGACTTAACACTTTGCTTGTTTCCACTCATTCACTGGTGACTATGTACCAGCCATGGGCAGGTTCTGCATGTAGGATGCAAAATCAGACAGTTAAAGTTGCGTCTTCACGGAGTCTCCCTTCTATAACCTGTGGCTTCTCATCAGGATGAAGCAGCAGCACTCAGCCTGCCACGCTCCCGCACGGACTCCCCTAACCATGTGTGCACAAGCTAATGCGTGTGCTAAAAGCAGGACCTACCCTAGACAGGAACGGTCTAGGCAACTGTGGTACACAGGTGATCAAACAAAGAGAAGTCCCTGCCTTGGAAAACATAAAACCTAGTGAGGCAAACAGATGACAAGAACAAAAGCTACAATACAAAGCATCTTAAAGAGTGAAGAAAAGTGGTGGGAGAAAAAACAAAATAGAGAAGGAAGAGCTGAAACCTCAGCAGGGGATCAGCATTTTACATTTGGCTGGCTCAGGACTGCGGTGGCGAGCTGGGTATTCCACCAAGCAGGGGGCAGCAGGCCACAGAAGGAAGGGCAGCCACGGAGCCCTGGGGCACGAGCCCGTGGGGCCGTCCGCAGTGGAATGCGGAGCAGAGGAGGGACGAGGTGGTGGCCGGGCACTGGGGGAGGTACCAAGCTCCTAGGCCACACAGCCTGGGCTGGCACTGAGCGAGAAGGAAAGCGTCGCAGGCGTCCGAACAGAGGACAGATGTGCGGGACTCGCGTTTTAATAGAGTCCTCTAGCCGTTCTGTTTAGCACAGACTGCGGGGGCAGGGGAAGGGGGCGGTGCGGGGACACAGAGAGAGGGAGGAACTAACTGGCCCTTGCAATAATCCAGGAAGAGGTGACAGTGCTTTGGACCGAGGGCTAGCGGCAGAGAAGAGATCTGGTCAAATTCTAGACACGTATTTGTGATTAGAACCAAACATTTCCCTAGGGACTGCACATGGAGTCTGGAGGAGAGGAATCAAAGACAGCATCAAAGATTTCGGCCCGGGAAAAACTGAGCTGGTCTGAAGGAGAACATCATTTTAGGACATGTTCAATGAGGAAGCCCACTGACATCCAAGACGGGTCTCTAACAGGAGACTGAATCTACTGGTCTTGAGTTCAAGGGCAAGACTCATGCTAGAAATATATACTCCAAAGCTATCCATCTGGCAAGTGCCTAACAATCTAAAGGAACACCTTGAAATAATAAAAAGTAGTGCTGTTTAAAGTATGATTGATTTCCAAGTATCTGTAACTGCCTGAAACAGCATCATTTGAAATTGTTTTTGGTGTCAGAAGAACAGCACAACAGTAGCATTTGCAAACTAGCTACAGATTTCTACTTTTTAGTACAAAAATTTCAGATTTGAACTCCTAATTTTAAAATAATTTTTCTTACACTATATGGAGATAGAATACAAACCTCTTCCTTCAGCCCCTCAGATTTTCTCACTGCAGAATTATTTCACTCGTGAGTCACGAAAGATTATCTGACTCACCTATGAAAGCAAATACAATATAAAACCGTGACTACAGAGAACAGGACGTGAAAAGCAGGAGACACCCAGAGCCACAGCACCCTTGCACTCCCACCTCACACAGTGCAAGGCAGGGTGCCCAACTCAGGGGCCAAAAGTCAGGTTTGCACAGGCTGTGCTTCTCCTGAACTCAAGGCAAGAGAAGCAGCAGCAGCAACAGCAGCTTCCCTGAATTTTTATGTTGTTTGTTTACCTCATCTGTCGAATAAGGTCAGATACTCCTGAAAGACAGGCCTGTAAGATACAGTATCCAACTCCTCAAAAATTTCTGATGATCAGGTCCATGTAGGCACTATAGGTTACAGGAAAGAAAGTGCATTTGCTGCTAAGAAGTTAAAATCTAAACACAATAAGTTAAAAGAAAATTTCTAAGAACTCATCACTATCTGACTATGATGCGTGCACAGTCACTTATCCTTTTAGTCTTAATGAGGGATCTGTAGTAATCCACCCATTTCTCCCAGCTGGTCCCCCTCTACACCAGTGCCACACACCTCGCAAACAGCTTGTCAGAGCACAGGGGCCACACAGTGAAAAGCTGAGTGGACCAAACAAGAATATAATTGACAGTTTTTCATCACTGCTGAAGAAGCAGAAAATTTTAAAAAACAACAGCAAGCTGCAAGTTTAGCCGGCCAAGGCTACCTGAGGAACAAGAAACAAAGCCCTCGCAAGCAGACGCTTGTGGCCATGTTCCTGGTCAAGGCTGGTTAACTCCTCAGGTTGGGTTGACCACGCAGCATTTGTCCCCCCGGTAGCACTTCAAGTACAAGTGAGAACAGGTGACTCCTGTCAGGGCTCTGCCATTTACGGCTCCTGTAACTTTGAGAATTTTAAGAACACTCTCCGAGTAGCAGTTTCCTCAGTTGAAACATGAGAAAAGCAATACTTCGTAGGAGTTTTGTGAGAGTTAAATAAAACAACATAAACACAGTGTGGCATGAGAAGCAGATAAAGACAACTTAATAAATAATAGCTAATATTAGTACTGCTATTTTTAGAATAGTGTCCGTGACACAGTTACGTCTAGAAAAAAAATAGTTTAAGGATTTCAACTCTGAAAGCCTCCATTCCTTTGAGCCAGTTCAGATAGCATCTTAACTGACATGCGTAACAACTTAAATGAAATTTCAGCAGATGCAGCAAGACTACCTAGAAATCAAGACGCAAAGATCTGACAAGTCTACCACGTCAAACAACAGTGCCTACCTATGTGAAAGCCACTGACCTGAGATGTAAATTCGATACCCATTTCTGTTTACACCAATCCCCAAGAAGGCGGCTGGGGCCAAGAAAGAATAATGCACTCCACATCTGAGCGATAGCACCAAGCACAGAATAATGGGCCATCACACACATCCAAATGTCCAGCAACCCAAGGTTCTGTTTTGTCCCTCTTTATAGTTTTGACTTTGAATGGTAAAAATAAAAATTGTAACCAACTTGGAGAAAAAAATGGCCTGAATGAGTGAAAACTCTAAACTTTGAATTTTGATATATCTTTAAAAGAAACTCATATTTGGTTTTTTCAAAGTGTTTATACATATATCCTAAATCCTAGAATCTCATAAGAAAGCAAATCTACACAAAAACTGCATCACCAGTAATCCTGTGTCTGCTGTCAGAACTTCAGAGGCAGCCCTATAAAAGAGCCCACCGTTCTGTGCTTTGCGCAACCAAGTCACGCTTTGGACCTACTCCTCCACCACAATCCCTTCACTTTCCCTTCTGGCCTCTACAAAAGGCCCTCGCCTTCCTACCAGGTGCAGAACTCAGGGTTCCTAGTAATCCTCCAGGTGCTAATATAGATGCAGCAGACACTCGGGAAGAATACCTCACAGGTGATACCCAACCTTCTTCCCTCTGAAGTAAGATGGAACCAAGATGGTATTGACAGTTAAGGAGTATAACTCTGGAAATAAACTCCCTGGGTTTCCATCCCTGGGCCACCATTAATTCTCTCTGTAAACTGAGGCCTGTTATTTAGCGAGGTGCCTTTGGTTCCTTCTCACATAAGATGGAACGGTGGTCATGAGGGTTACATGATTACTGCCTGGCGCCTGACACACTCTTAGCCTCATATAAACCTTTGCCACTTTTAGCGATTGAGCGCCCCAGGTGCGAAGGTTCAAGAAATAATGAACACCCCCAATATTCTACCTCATCCCACTGGCCAGTGCCTCTCGAGTACTGGGCACCAAGTTAGCAGGAAGAGCAGGCCTACCCTTCTGTGAATCTGTACAGGAACACTACGTTCACAGGAACTACAACGCCATTCAGTGTGATTCATTTCAAACACTAATTAAAAGATTCACATGTTTTAATAAGCAAGCAGCAGGGACCCAAAAATAAATAGCCTTCAGACCTAAGCAGGGAACAGACAGGAGAAGGATGAATGACGAAAGAACAGCGTCAGGCGCAATGACTGAGGTAGCAGGTACGTAGAGAGCAAACAGCAGGAGCTTCTAGAAAAGTTCCAACGAAGTCTGGGAGCAGAATGGTTAAACTGGCTTGTGGGCACAGATTCCAGGCGCATGGAACAGGGTGTACAGTTTGGAACAAAATAACAGAGAAAGGTCAAGAGACATTGCTAGAGAATTAAGTGAAAATTTGAGACAACAAAGAAAACAAGCAGAATCCTCATTGTGAAGGGTGTTATAAATCATGCCAAAAACTTTAGATTTTATCCAGATTCTCAACATTGCCAAATATCCTACAGATGACTGTTCCGCAGAATGTTAACAGGGATGTTACCCAAAGACGCAGGGATGGGGGGTGGTATAGAATACGACTGGACAGGCCCAGATCAGAAGAGTAAACACTGCAGACTTCGAGTCAGGGCGGCGCTGGTGAGCGCTGGGTACCAAGCGAGGGAGGAGGACTGGACCACTTTCTCTACACCTGCTCACCACTAAGTACCTTCCTCAGAGCAGACCTATGCACATCTCCTAGAACTGTGTCTCCGGGATTTAGAAAATGCCGCCGTAGAGTCAGAGGAATTTTAAGACTGGGGCATAAAAATGACTGGGCTCACACTTCATAACGCACAGGTTTTGCAGTCAGGCAGCACTGAGATCAGATCCTGAGTCTACCACTTACCATATGCGTGATCCTGCACAATTCTTTAAATCACACTAACGCTCTGCTCCCTCACCTGTAGTGTGGGGATAATCACACTTATCTCAGAAAGTTATAAAAATGCATTACTTGACACAGTGGCTGTTACACGGTCATCATTCAAGTTTTAGATACACAAAAATATATTATCTATAATGTGATTTGACTTTTGGAGCAAATGCCCCTTGTTATTAAAAATATATAGAAATTGCTACCATTTTGCTTGATATGTCTGTTTTATGATTAATAAGGTATTACCACTCTGAAAACATCCTTAAATGAATAGATTATGTTTATACTATAGTTTTACAATAATTTCAATTATTTAATGGTATCAGTATAAAAGACAGATGAATTATAGATTTTCAGTATTGCAGTAAGTGTGCATTTCTCCTACTGACTCTACACCACAAGAGCAACGGCTTCTGAAAGATGTCCACCTCTACATCTCGTGAAACCTGTTAGGTTACGTGGCATGCAAATGGAACTATGGTCACTGAACAGCTGGCTTTAAAATAAGAAAACTATTCTGGAGTATCTGGGTGGACTCAATGTAATCTGTGTGCTTAGAAGTGGAAGAGGCAGACCGAAGAAAGGAGGCAGAGAAAGGGGGATGGCTCTGAGGGCAGGGTCACAGAGATGCTACGCTGCTCAGCTGGAAGGTGAAGAATTGGACCAGGAGCCAAGGAATGCACGTGGCCACTAGAAGCTGACACTGTGTGAATATCCTGCTTCCTAACAACCAGCTCCCGGCGGCTGCAGGGCTCACTGACGAAGCTTACCCATCTCAGTGATTACAAGGAGTGCTGCAGGATGGCAGTGTTCTAATTCTATCACACCTTCGACATTTATTACCTGGCATTCTTCTATAAAGAACCTCAGGATTTTGCCCTTGTCTGTCTCATCTGCTCTCTCTAGCTCTCTTTCAAGAGCACTTTAAATGGACTCTGGGATTTTCACTTTTATGCCATGCTTCATAATCAATTATCATAACTATGCTTTGTAATTCTCATACTATCCCCAAATTGGCCAATGGAAGCCCCTTAAAGCTGGCTTCTATGTCCTTTTGACATCACTCCTCTTAGCGTTCAGGCTCTTCCTTACTTTCTAGCAGAAGATGTTCCGGGCTCACCATGTCCTTTCCCTGCTGTAGACCTGGATCGGCCCTGGTTTCTTAGAGTAAGGAGTGGTATTTACAAGGCAAGACCTAGATGCTAGCTATGACAGCTGCTGTTTGGAATATCACTGAATCCAAGCCCTCTCAATATACAAAGGTAGGAGATAAATCAACGAACACAAATAAATAACCATATGGCAGGCAGGAAAGGAAACAGAGAGGATCTCAACTGTAATGGCCACACTGGTACATGAGCATTCGTCATAACAATCCATCGTATCTTTTCATTATTCTACAATACTTTGTAACATATTTTCGAGTGGTAGACAAATACATTTCTGAAAACAAATCATATGTTATCTATAGAAGCAAAACTTTCTATTCAGATAATTCTTTTCTGTGAATCATTAAGGTGTAAACATACTGCTCACTATTACTTTCTTAAACTCTAATAACTTGGCTTCTGGTGCAAGTTCTTCTAACCCATTTCTGAGCACTTCCTGCTTCTCACTGTTGTCGATTCTGGTTCCTCCTCTCATCCTCTTACGGTGACACTTTTATTCGTATACAGTCTTATTTCAAAGGTATAGTTCAATTCCTGGGCTTCGGTGCATAACCTCTTTGTGAGTGACTGACATCTCCACCCACGGCCTTTGCAAGGGCCCTTCTTCTTGTCTGAATTGCTGATACCTTAAAACATATCCAGCACTCAGTCATGATCTTCCCTCACTAAGGGGCTGCTCCAGACCTCCCTAATTCTACCAACTGTACCAGCTTCCCAATTTAATAATCATATTCTCGTGTTTATAAGTCATCAATTGCTTCTTCACAACTGCTCCCTCTCAAGACCGTACTTCTCTCTCTCTACTATAATTACGCTAGACCAAACCATTTTATTGAAGTGCTATAGTTTCAAGGTGCTCTCCATTACAATCCACCCTATATACCGCCATCACACAATCTTCCTATAAATATGTTCCTACTGCAGCTTAGCTCATAAACATTTCATGCTTCCCTGTCTGAACTGAATGAAGCACCAAGTCCTAAGCAAACAAACATTAGTCTTCAATAGTCATTCTGGACCAGTTATTCCAACTTCTGGATGTACCCTCAAGAAAGAACCTTAAATGAAGGCCAAAAAAAAAAAACAGTCCAACAAAAAAATGAAAACACCCTAAGTGTGCAACAGTAGTGGCATTATTAGAATATTATGCATCAATAAAAGATACAGAATGTTTCTCAGGAGACATTAGATTTAAAAGGGACAAAAGTACTACATACAATGTAATCCCATGTATATATATGTATGTGCATTTTTGTTTTCTCACATATACACATACAAATATATATAAAGAAAAATAAATACCAGGCAAATTCGCTCTGATATGAGATCTAGTTTTAGATGATTTATATTCTTTCTTTTTCTATAATAAGTAAAAATTTTTGAAGCAAAATGATGCTTCATATTTTACACAGCATTTTTTATGTTTCCTCAATGGCTCCACATAACCGAATGAGTAAGTGGTGGAGGCATTATCAGCTCAACCCGAGAGAAGAGGGAACTGAGGCTCAGAGAAGATAAGTGACTTTGACTTTTTCAAGAAAATGTGGCAAAGGAGCTGAAAATGCAAAAGCAGGATTCATGCCTGGTGACCTTTATATAAAGCTCTTCCCACCATTCCACACCCCTTGACTAATGAAAGATTATACCCTCATGGGAAACAAGAAAAAAGAAAAACTACAGAAATAAAAGGGTTCACAAATAAAATCATTACAGTATATTCAACGCTGTTCTAAATGAGTACGAACCTTTCTAAACTAATGAGTGAAAAACCAAGTAGCTGATATTGGACAGATTTTTTTTTTTAACTCACCAAGATTAGAAAAGTGCTCATAATATTTAAAAAGAAAATATTTATCTTATGTTGAAGGTACAAACTAAAAATTAATGACCTGTGAAACAGGTCAGACAAAAATAAATATGTACAGTCAGTTAACAAGTATAATTATGCTTAGAAATAAATATAAAGATGCTGATCATTATTAAATGAACACCCAATTGAGATAAACTGCATTGGTTTTATTACCAACAAAAATCAAGATAAAATAAAATATTTTACCCTCAAAGTGTCGGAAATCAAGATCATGCTAATATTAGTGTGATAACGTAAAATACGTTGTACAATGTTTTAAAAACCTAAGTGAAGCACTAAACCTTCATTTACGTAATACATAAAATGAAATACATTATATATCATCGTCAACATATTTGAAAGCAGCTTCCAATTACACTGTTCAACCATGACTTCATGGAAAAATTTTTCTCATCCACTTATCTTGCCTATAAATGAGCACATTAATTTACAAGAACACAGAAAAACCTGGAGTTCAAATGAATTCTAATCTGTCCAAAAATTTACCTTGCAAATAAAGGAAAAATCTACAATTCCATGATATTTGTTTACTCCAAAATTCAGAAGTTAACAGGTATTAAATAATACTTAAAAACTACATTTCTCAAACTCTTTCACCAAATCATTGCTAGGCCAGACCAAGTATGTCTTCCATTGTTTCTGAAGTATCTTAAGGCATAATTTCTCAGAATGCTATTGCCTTTTTTGGTTATAATCACCACATAGAACCGACTACTTCCACATTTGAAATATTTTTCCTTGTAATTTTACATAAAGAAACTCCCTTCAAAAACAAATTATCAACATCCCAAAATTTAGAATTACCAAGAATCCTTTAAAATTATAATTTTAATTTTCCTATATGGCTCTGCTTCTCCATGAAAATAAATGCTATTATGTTTATTGAAAATCCCCATGGAGAAACAAAACTTGGAAATTTTTGTTCATTCACAAGAAACAAAGACTTTTCTAAGTGTCACATGTCTCCTGAGAGTAAGCATTCTGTGTCCAAAAACCAGCAGTGAGCTTTTAGATTTTATAAAATGTTAGCGAGAGCAATCAGAAACGGCCTTCTGAGAAAACCATGAGGTAGTGGCACAAACACAAACACACTCACACACCATTTCCTGCACTACAAAAAGGAGGAAGGGGAGACCTTCAGCAAGTCACTACTCCTTATTTCTAGAGCCGCTCTTGTCAATTAACACAATTATTCGTATTGTCAGAACTATAAATATTACACCCCCAAAACCTTAATATTACATTGTAGACTTCCAAACATTAACTACATTCTTAACAATAATGAAAGCAATCACATATTCAGGTATTTTTTTTGTTTTGCTTGTTTGTACAGAGGGAGATTGCCAACCTCTGTTCTGAGTGTTTACATCTACCAACTTAGTTAACCCTTAAAACAACCTAACTGATGGATGAAAAGCATGAGGAGCTTTAAATATACTTTAAGTAACTTAATCTACTTTAAGTAACTCCTCCGAGGTTGCACAGCTAGTGAATGGCAGAGCTGTGATCTGAACACAGGTTGTCTGATCACAGCCCATATACCGTACTTGATCACTAAATCGTTCTTTCACTCTTCACCTTATAAATTATAATTAAGATATTAGGCCTTATTTCAGGTGTCTGCTGCATTAGTTTGTTTGCTTTTTTAACTAAAAAGTCTCCTGCCAAAACGAGTAAGGAAATAAATAATGTAAGTGCATTTTATTTCTGAGTTCAAGAAACAACACGGGTTAAGCAGGATATTTTTAAATGCTGAAATGGAGAGGCAAAAAGCTGGTCTAATCTAGGGTCTGAAATTAACAGTAACTTGACCTTGGTTCAGATCATAACAATGAAATGTAAGGCAAAATGAAATCACTGATACCTACATTTTGAAAAAAGATACAATAAGTTTAGTAAACAACTGTATTAGTGATAAACTACAGAAAAAGGATTTCCATAACCAGTGAAATGATACGTAGAAGGGGAAGCAAAAATTAACACTGTTAGACATGTTCAAACGGTCCCAGTGTGACAAGGAAGGAAGGAAGGAAGGAAGGAAGAGGTGAGACAGAAGACCCTGAACATGAGCTATACACACTGAAAACCTTCCCAAGGAGCCCTTTACCTGGAGCTACCTCAACCCCTCTGAAGGTGGCAGACAAGGGTGGGAGCTCCGGTTACTGTTAGATATAATCCTGGGAAAGGAAACTGTTAATACGGTCAACAGAAATCCAAATACGTGCAGCACCCTAGGGAAAAGCGCAGTCCAAGGCCCAGAGTGCAGCCTGGGGCTGAGTCCAGCCATACCGTGACCAGATGAGGACACCACCTCTCCTCCCCAGGGCTGCTGTGACATGACATGACAGGAAGTGTGGCGGGGCTTCTGGGAGTGCCGGGAGCAAGCGAGCCCTCAGGAACTGTCAGCTGTCTTTACAGTGATGATGAAGGCTAGGGTTCCTCTAAGAACAGGAGGAAGAAGAGGACCCAGCACAAGCACTGGCGCTTTGCACGGTGCATGGGACTCCCTGAATCCCCAGGTCTTCCTTCTAGGATGTGAAGACTTCCTCACAGGGCTATGCCAGGGGCAAAAAATAAAAACTAAGAAAGTATACCATTTTGGAGAGTGAACACTATGTGCCAGATAGGGTAATAAACATTTGCCAAGGATTATCAGATATACGGCATTACTGACCTCACTTTCCAGATAAGAAACTGGGGTATAATGAAATTAAATACAGCAATGGAAATACTTCTGTAAAACAGTATATAGAAACCTATAGTAAAGGACCTAGATACTGCAAGAAATGCAGTAAGTCTCAATAAATGATTGCTATTAATAAATTAAGAGTCTCTTCCTATCCAAGCATATAATTCTGGTATTGTCTTTATTGATTAAATGTGCAAGAGCTATAATACACGAGGGTGTTTATGTCAAGGAGTAAAACAGCAATCAATAAATTCACAGAAAAAGGGATTTCCATTTTTACATGTGATTTGTCTTCAAATTTCTTCCGGGATATTTTGTGTAAACTGACAATACAATAACGTGAAATTCAGGCATGTCAGGGAGGGGGTGGTGACCACTCCCTGGTTCCTGTCCTGTCTGAGAGGAAACTGGAAATGGCTGAGCCCACAAGGGCCAGCAGACAGTTGCTTCAAAGCCTCACACATGATCTAACACTCAGTAAGAAATATTCTTTGGTAATTTCCATTAGAGAAGGAGCCCGTGTGAAGTGCTAAACTGTCCAAAAGCACTATTTCCAAGACTTCGTAAAGGCACTTGTGGTTTAATGGCAATTTTGAGTTGGGGGACTTTTGAATTTATTACTTTCAAAATATTATTTGGCTAACAAGAATATTCAAGTTGCAATTTGTGTGAAAATGAATTGAAACTAGTCATACCAATTCAATATGTTTATCCAAACCAATGTTTTTTGAGCTATTTATAAATAAGAGCCAAAAACTGAGATTTCAAAATGATATAATCTACTTTTGAACTCATTTGGCATGAACACACCATCATGAGATATGTGCAGATAAGGGTAATCTGTATCTTACATCAAGGTTCACACATAGTTAAGATAAATATCTTTTGAGGAACATAATTAAACAAAAAATTAGAACACAACAGAATGCATTTAATAATAAATTTTTATAGAACAGAATTTAATCTTTATTTAATGATTCATCAGGCATATCAAAAACATGGAGTGTTTCAGGGAGATAATCATCATCATCAATTACTGCTGCATTGAAGAGATGCAGAAGTGTCAATTAATAAGAGTTCTGGGTGACTTACTTCCCATAACAATTTATAATAAAATGAACTAAGTGAACCAACTGAAATAAGAAACACTCAGAAATTTTTAAAATAATAATAAATTCAGGATTATTTTCTTTCCCTTTTTTAATCCCCATATCTAAAATAAGATGTGTTAACAATGTTACTTTTACAACTCATTATTTCAGTCACAGACAGCAAAGAGAAAATGTGAATTACACAGAAGAAGAATGAATGTCCCTCAAAGATGAAAACTGGCTTGTGTGTCCTCTGCAAGGGATGGGTCAAGGTTGACTGTCTACTGGATTGTGCATCACATTAGGTAGAAGCAGAGCATCCTTTCTGTCTAGATGAGATATTACATGCAGGTGAAGACAATGTACACAGGTGCAAATTCGGCAAGGGTAGGGTCCTGGGGCTCTGCAACATGATGACACGGACAGACCAAACCACACTTCCCAGAATTCCATGCCCAAGAGGTACCCATGTGGGGACTGCCAGGAGAGAGTCTGGTGAGACATACAGAGGGCAGAAGTGGAGCCACGGCTCACAGGTATTGTCATTTATCCCCAGGATCACCTGACTGTCGTAAGGCAACAACAAACTCTTCTCCCCACAACCAGGGGCCTCCGTCAGCCTCCCTGACTCCTGGTACAGCTGCATATGCTTAAGCAACAGACAAAGAGGCCAGCTGCTGCAAAAACCACCACCAGCCCTCCTGGCCCCCAACGTCAGAGACAGGGAAAACATTCAGGGGATTCCGTCTGTCCTCCAGGGCTCCAGCTCATGCTTGTGGGTTCCATCTTACCCTTGTTCCCCCTAATGTACATGCTTCCTTACTTCTCAACAGCCTACCCTGTACATTTCAACCTCCAACATCAGATGCAATGACAACACCTTACAGAGACTGGTTGAAAAGCTCCCATCGAGGTGTAAGACCAAATCCCTGTAAGGAATCCCTTAACTTTATTCACAACACAAACACACACACACACACACACACACACACACAGAGTAATATACATCCCAGTGATTCCAAATGTCTGACTGATCAGAAGTTACAAGACGGAGTGATATTTACCCTTCCCCAAGTGAAACAACTAAAAAATTAACAACATACATGAAATAACAATTTTTAAGACACAGGACATCAGGCCAAGAAAGTGATCTGAGAGAGACAGCTGTCAGACAGTGTAACGAGGTGGGGGAAGGCAGCTGGAGAGGAGCAGAGTTCCTGACTTGATACGAAATGAGACGGCATAAAAACCAAGCAGCTGGAATTCACAGGATAGAGTACAGAGAAGAGAGACCCTACACATACAGAGAACTGAAGATCTACAGGGGGAAGGCGTGGAGCATTCAGCTAATTATTGATCAAGCTGATGTGTGAAGAAACTACACAATGGCAATGTAGGAACACACAGAAAAGATCAGAAGGAACAGCACACCTCAGTGCTCACACAGAAGCACTTTCTGCAAGCCTGTGCAGAAAGGTCAGCCTCAGTAGTAGAGAATAATTAGCTACAAACTAAGCACTGTTCGAATCTGCTCAAAAGTAAAGCACAAAATGTGAAACTTTTTTCAGCTGAGTTAACTGCATCCCAGAACAAGGTTCAAGAATATGTACTGAAACGCAAAATAAGTATTAGCAACAGAGTAAAATTCGTAACAACTAGAATAAAATGAAAAATTACCACTCAGGGAAGTAAGAAAATATGACTCACATAAGGAGAAAAATTAATCAACTACAACCAACCCAAAACAGACAGGATGTTAAAATTAGCAGACAAGGATATTAAAACTTACTATAGATGAATACCAAATGATCAAAAAGATAACAGAGATGGAAGTCATAAAAAATGCAAGGCAAACATCTAAAGCTAAAACCTATAATGGGAGAGATGTATTCACTAGATGAGAATAATAACAGTTTTGACATGCAGAATAGAGGACCAGAAGAAATCAGGATAGAAATTTTTAAAAAATTAAAGCACAGAGAAAAAAGAATTTTTAAAAAATGAAAATAGAATTAGTTGTCAATTTTAAGCAATGTAACTGCAATGTCTAAAAATGCAACTAGAAGAGAGAAATAATTTTAGGAATCGTGACCAAAAATTTTCCAAATTAAATGAAAATTATAAACCCACAGATACAAACAGCTCAACAAACTACAAATAAAGCAAACATAAAGAAAACCAATGATAAAGAGAAAAGCTTAAAAGTAGCCAGAGAAAAAGAAACATATTATATACAGAGGACCAAAGGATGACAGAAGATTTACAGACACAGTGCGAGTAAAGAATGAAGACCAAAAGAAATGGTAATTCTTTTCATTTAGTACCTTACAGCATTTACAAAGAACATCTCACAGTGCATTACAAGTCTAAATGTAAAATCTAAAACTATATCTCTTCTTGGGGAAAATACAAAAGAAAATCTTTGTGACCTTTAACTATGTAGGCAAAGATTTCTTTTTTTTTTCTTTACAAATAAAAGGGAAACCATGATTTGACTAAATATGCTTTATTTTAGTATTTATGTCTATTCTTTTTAAATTTTATTTATTTTTATTTACTTTTTATCCAAGATTTCTTGGATATTACAGTTAAAGCAAAATCCATAAGAAGAAATATTTGAATTTAATAATATCAAAATATTAAAATTATCCTCTTCAAAGAGAATAAAGCCACAGACGGGGAAAAAATATTTGCATATCATATATTTAATAAAGGACTTGTATATTAAAACACAAAAATTGAAAAAGTCAACATGGCACCCTGATTATTAAGTAAAAAAAAATTTTTTAATAAAATAATTTCTATTTCAACATAGAAGCTGTTGGATAGTAATACACTGGAAGTAGTACAGCACTGAAATTAAGTTGGCAAGATGGCAGAAGAGTAAGACGTGGAGATCACCTTCCTCCCCACAGATACACCAGAAATACATCTACGTCTGGAACAACTCCTACAGAACACCTACTGAACACTGGCATAAGACCTCAGACCTCCCAAAAGGCAAGAAAGTCCTCACATACCTGGGTAGGGCAAAAGAAAAAAGAATAAACAGAGACAAAAGGATAGGGACGGGACCTGCACCAGTGGAAGGGAGCTGTGAATGAGGAAAGGTTTCCACACACAAGGAAGCCCCTTCGCGGGTGGAGACTGCGGGTGGCGGAGGGGGGAACTTCGGAGCCGCGGAGGAGAGCGCAGCAACAGGGGTGCGGAGGGCAAAGCGAAGAGATTCCCGCACAGAGGACCGGTGCCAACCGGCACTCACCAGCCCGGGTGGCTTGTCTGCTCACCTACCGGAGCGGGTGGGGCTGGGAGCTGAGGGTCGGACTTTGGTCAGAGCACAGGGAGAGGACTGGCGGCGTGAACACAGCCTGCAGGGGGTTAGTGCGCCACGGCGGGCCGGGAAGGAGTCCGGGAAAAGTCTGGACCTGCCGAAGAGGCAAGAGACTTTTTCTTCCCTCTTTGTTTCCTGGTGCCCGAGAGGGGATTAAGAGTGCTGCTTAAAGGAACTCCAGAGGCGGGCGCAAGCCGCGGCTAAAAGCGCGGACCCCAGAGATGGACATGAGACCCGAAGGCTGCTGCTGCCGCCACCAGGAAGCCTGTGTGCGAGCACAGTTCACTATCCACACCTCCCTGTGCAGCCCGCCACTGCCAGGGTCCCGGGATCCAGGGTCAACTTCCCCGAGAGAGCGCACGGCGCACCTCAGGCTGGTGCAACGTCACGCCGGCCTCTGCCGTCGCACGCTCGCCACGCCCTCCGTGTCCCTCCCTCCCCTAGGCCTGAGTGAGCCAAAGCCCCCGAGTCAGTGGCTCCTTTAACTCCGTCCTGTCTGAGCAAACAACAGATGCCCTCCAGCGACCTACACGCAGAAGCGGGGCCAAATCCAAAGCTGAGCCCCGGGATCTGTGAGAACAAAGAAGAGAAAGGGAAATCTCTCCCAGCAGCCTCAAGAGCAGCGGATTACAGCTCCATAATCAACTTGATGTACCCTGCATCTGTGGAATACATGAATAGACAACGAATCATCCCAAACTGAGGAGGTGGACTTTGAGACCAAGATTTATGATTTTTTTCCATTTTCCTCTTTTTGTGAGTGTGTATGTGTATGCTTCTGTGTAAGATTTTGTCTGTATAGCTTTGCTTCCACCATTTGTCCTAGGGTTCTATCTGTTTCTTTTTTTTTTTTCTTTAAAAAAAATTTTTTTTCTTAATAATTTTTTATTTTAATTATTTTATTTTATTTTATCTTCTTTTTTCTTTCCTTCCCTCCCTCCCTCCCTCCCTCCCTTCTTTATTTCTTCCTTTCTTCCTTCCTTCTTTCCTTTCTTTCTTTCTTTCCTTTCTTTCTTTCTTTCTAATTTTTCTCCCTTTTATTCTGAGCTGTGTGGATGAAAGGCTCTTGGTGCTATAGCCAGGAGTCACTGCTATGCCTCTGAGGTGGAAGAGCCAACTTCAGGATACGGGTCCACAAGAGACCTCCCAGCTCCACGTAATATCAAACGGTGAAAATCTCCCAGAGATCTCCATCTCAACACCAGCACCCAGCTTCACTCAACGACCAGCAAGCTACAGTGCTGGACACCCTATGCCAAACAACTAGCAAGACAGGAACACAACCACACCCATTAGCAGAGAGGCTACCTAAAATCATAATAAGTCCACAGACACCCCAAAACACACCACCAGACGTGGACCTGCCCACCAAAAGACAAGATCCAGCCTCATCCACCAGAACACAGGCACTAGTCTCCTCCATCAGACAGCCTACACAACCCACTGAACCAACTATAGCCACTGGGGAAAGGCACCAAAAACAACGGGAACTACGAACCTGCAGCCTGCAAAAAGGAGACCCCAAACACAGTAAGATAAAAAAATTGACAAGACAGAAAAACACACAGCAGATGAAGAAGCAAGATAAAAACCCACCAGACATAACAAATGAAGAGGAAATAGGCAGTCTACCTGAAAAAGAATTCAGAATAATGATAGTAAAGATGATCAAAAATCGTGGAAATAGAATGGAGAAAATACAAGAAATGTCTAACAAGGACCTAGAACTAAAGTGCATACAAACAATCATGAACAACAAAATAAATGAAATTAAAAATTCTCTAGAAGGGATCAATAGCAGAATAACTGAGGCTGAAAAACGGATAAGTGACCTGGAAGATAAAATAGTGGAAATAACTACCACAGAGCAGAATAAAGAAAAAAGAATGAAAAGAATTGCTCTGAGACAATGTTAAACGTACCAACATTTGAATTATAGGGGTCCATAGGAAGAAGAGAAAAAGAAAGTGACTGAGAAAATATTTGAAGAGATTATAGTTGAAAACTTCCCTAATATGGGAAAGGAAATAGTTAATCAAGTCAAGGAAGCGCAGAGAGTCCCATACAGGGTACATCCAAGGGGAAACACGCCAAGACACATATTAATCAAACTATCAAAAATTAAATATAAAGAAAACATATTAAAAGCAGCAAGGAAAAAATAACACACAAGGGAATCCCCATAAGGTTAACAGCTGATCTTTCAGCAGAAACTCTGCAAGCAAGAAGAGACTGGCAGGACATGCTCCCACCAAAAGACATAGACTGGCTGAATGGATACAAAAACAAGACCCATATATATGCTGTCTACAAGAGACCCACTTCAGACCTAGAGACATACAGACTGAACGTAAGGGGATGGAAAAAGATATTCCATGCAAATGGAAACCAAAAGAAAGCTGTAGTAGCAATTCTCATGTCAGAAAAAATACACTTTAAAATAAAGACTATTAGAAGAGACGAAGAAGGACACTACATAATGATCAAGGGATCTATCCAAGAAGAAGATATAACAATTGTAAATATTTATGCACCCAACACAGAAGCACCTCAATACATAAGGAAAATACTAACAGCCATAAAACGGGAAATCGACAGTAACACATTCATAGTAAGGGACTTTAACACCTCACGTTCACCAATGGACAGATCATCCAAAATGAAAATAAATAAGGAAACACAAGCTTTAAATGATACATTAAACAATATGGACTTAATTGATATTTATAGGACATTCCATCCAAAAACAACAGAATACACATTTTTTTCAAGTGCTCATGGAACATTCTCCAGGATACATCATATCTTGGGTCACAAATCAAGCCTTGGTAAATTTAAGAAAATCGAAATTGTATCAAGTATCTTTTCCGACCACAACGCTATGAGACGAGATATCAATTACAGGAAAAGATCTGTTAAAAATACAAACACATGGAGGCTAAACAATACACTACTTAATAACGAAGTGATCACTGAAGAAATCAAAGAGGAAATAAAAAACTACCTAGAAACAAATGACAATGGAGACACGACAACCCAAAACCTATGGGATGCAGCAAAAGCAGTTCTAAGAGGGAATTTTATAGCAATACAATCCTACCTTAAGAAACAGGAAACATCTCGAATAAACAACCTAACCTTGCACCTAAAGCAATTAGAGAAACAAGAACAAAAAAACCCCAAAGTTAGCAGAAGGAAAGAAATCATAAAGATCAGATCAGAAATAAATGAAAAAGGAATGAAGGAAAAGATAGCAAACATCAATAAAACTAAAAGCTGGTTCTTTGAGAACATAAACAAAAGTGATAAACCATTAGCCAGCCTCATCAAGAATAAAAGGGAGAAGACTCAAATCAATAGAATTAGAAATGAAAAAGGAGAAGTTAACAACTGACACTGCAGAAATACAAAAGATCATGAGAGATTACTACAAGCAACTCTATGCCAATAAAATGGACAATCTGGAAGAAATGCACAGATTCTCAGAAATGCACAACCTGCCAAGACTGAATCAGGAAGAAATAGAAAATATAAACAGACCAATCACAAGCACTGAAATTGAAACTGCGATTAAAAATCATCCAACAAACAAAAGCCCAGGACCAGATGGCTTCACAGGAGAATTCTATCAAATATTTAGAGAAGAGCTAACACCTATCCTTCTCAAACTCTTCCAAAATATAGCAGAGGGAGGAACACTCCCAAACTCATTCTACGAGGCCACCATCACCTTGATACCAAAACCAGACAAGGATATCACAAAGAAAGAAAACTATAGGCCAATATCACTGATGAACATAGACGCAAAAATCCTCAACAAAATACTAGCAAACAGAATCCAACAGCACATTAAAAGGATCATACACCATGATCAAGTGGGGTTTATTTGAAGAATGCAAGGATTCTTCAATATACGCAAATCAATCAACATGATACACCATATTAACAAATTGAAGGAGAAAAACCATATGATCATCTCAATACATGCAGAGAAAGCTTTCGACAAAATTCAACACCCATTTATGATAAAAACCCTGCATAAAGTAGGTATAGAGGGAACTTTCCTCAACATAATAAAGGCCATATATGACAAACCCACAGCCAACATCATCCTCAATGGTGAAAAACTGAAAGCATTTCCACTAAGATCAGGAACAAGACAAGGTTGCCCACTCTCACCACTCTTATTCAACATAGTTTTGGAAGTTTTAGCCACAGCAATCCGAGAAGAAAAGGAACCCAAATCGGAAAAGTTTGCCAATGACACTGTTTGCAGATGACATGATACTATACATAGAGAATCCTAAAGATGCTACCAGAAAACTACTAGAGCTAATCAATGAATTTGGTAAAGTAGCAGGATACAAAATTAATGCACAGAAATCTCTGGCATTCTTATATACTAATGATGAAAAATCTGAAAGTGAAATCAAGAAAACACTCCCATTTACCATTGCAACATAAAGAAGAAAATATCTAGGAATATACCTACCTAAGGAGACAAAAGACCTGTATGCTGAAAATTATAAGACACTGATGAAAGAAATTAAAGATGATACAAATAGATGGAGGGATATACCATATTCTTGGATTGGAAGAATCAACATTGTAAAAATGACTATACTACGCAAAGCAATCTACAGATTCAATGCAATCCCTATTAAACTACCACTGGCATTTTTCACAGAACTAGAACAAAACCTTTCACAATTTGTATGGAAACACAAAAGACCCCAAATAGCCAAAGCAATCTTGAGAACGAAAAAAGGAGCTGGAGGAGTCAGGCTCCCTGACTTCAGACTATACTGCAAAGTTACAGTAATCAAGACAGTATGGTACTGGCACAGAAACAGAAAGATAGATCAATGGAACAGGATAGAAAGCCCAGAGATAAACCCACGCACATATGATCACCTTATCTTTGATAAAGGAGGCAGGAATGTACAGTGGAGAAAGGACAGCCTCTTCAATAAGTGGTGCTGGGAAAACTGGACAGCTACATGTAAAAGTATGAGATTAGATCACTCCCTAACACCATACACAAAAATAAGCTCAAAATGGATTAAAGACCTAAACGTAAGGCCAGACACTATCAAACTCTTAGAGGAAAACATACGCAGAATACTCTAGGACATAAATCACAGCAGGATCCTTTTTGACCCACCTCCTAGAGAAATGGAAATGAAAACAAAAATAAACAAATGGGACCTAATGAAACTTAAAAGCTTTTGCACAGCAAAGGAAACCATAAACAAGACCAAAAGACAACCCTCAGAATGGGAGAAAATATTTGCAAATGAAGCAACTGACAAAGAATTAATCTACAAAATTTATAAGCAGCTCAATATCAAAAAAACAAACAACCCAATCCAAAAATGGGCAGAAGACCTAAATAGACATTTCTCCAAAGAAGATATACAGACTGCCAACAAACACATGAAAGAATGTTCAACATCATTAATCATTAGAGAAATGTAAATCAAAACTACAATGAGATATCATCTCACACCAGTCAGAATGGCCATCATCAAAAAATCTAGAAACAATAAATGCTGGAGAGGGTGTGGAGAAAAGGGAACACTCTTGCACTGCTGGTGGGAATGTGAATTGGTACAGCCTATGGAGAACAGTATGGAGGTTCCTTAAAAAACTACAAATAAAACTACCATATGACCCAGCAATCCCACTACTGGGCATATACCCTGAGAATACCATAATTCAAAAAGAGTCATGTACCAAAATGTTTATTGCAGCTCTATTTACAATAGCCAGGAGATGGAAACAACCTAAATGTCCATCATCGGATGAATGGATAAACAAGATGTGACACATATATACAATGGAATATTACTCAGCCATAAAAAGAAATGAAATTGAGCTATTTGTAATGAGGTGGATAGACCTAGAGTCTGTCATACACAGTGAAGTAAGTCAGAAAGAGAAAGACAAATACCGTATGCTAACACATATATATGGAATCTAAGAATAAATAAATGTCATGAAGAACCTAGGGGTAAGACAGGAATAAAGACACAGACCTACTAGACAGTGGACTTGAGGATATGGAGAGGGGGAAGGGTAAGCTGTGAGAAAGTGAGAGAGTGGCATGGACATATATACACTACCAAACGTAAAATAGATAGCTAGTGGGAAGCAGCTGCATAGCACAGGGAGATCAGCTCAGTGCCTTGTGACCACCTAGAGGGGTGGGATAGGGAGGGTGGGAGGGAGGGAGACGCAAGAGGGAAGAGATATAGGAACATATGTATAACTGATTCACTTTGTTATAAAGCAGAAACTAACACACCATTGTAAAGCAATTATACTCCAATAAAGATGTTAAAAAAAAAAAAAGGAAAGAAATTAAGTTGGTATTCATCAAAACTAGATTGTTTTAACTTGAGATACTAATTCTCAACTACAAGGTAAATATACATGTATGTGTGTATACATATATGAATAAATATAATAGTTATATATGTTACATACTATACATACACACACAATTAATATATGTGTGCAAAGAAGGTATGCATGTATGTAAACTCAAACGTGTTACATGTATACATATATTATATGTATGTATGCATACAGAAAAGTAATTAAAAGGGTAAACAGGAAAATATTTAACACAAAAAAGATAGCATTAATGGTGAAACAGTGGAGCAGAAATGAAATAAGGTCATGGAGAACTCAAACAGCAAAACGGCAGATGTAAATTCTACCTTACCAGTAATCACATCATATATAAATGGACTAAATGCTCCCATCAAAAGGCAGAGACTGGCAAAGTGGGTTTTCAAAACATGATCCAACTATATGCTGCCAAAAGACAAACCTGAAATTCAAAGACTCAAGTAAATTAAAGGCAAAAGTATGAAAAAAATATACCATGCAAGCGGTAACCAGAAAAAAAAAAAAAAAAGCTGCAGTGGCTAGACTACTATCAGACAAAATGGATTTTAAAACAAAGATTGCTACTGGAGGGAATAAAAGGACATTTTTATAATGATAGCAATGTCCATCCATTAGGAAGACGTAAATATTATGAACATATACACACCTAACAACAGAGCCTGAAACTACATCCAGTAAAAACTGACAGAATTAAAGGGAAAAAGAGAAAAATTAAAAAATGTTGAGTTGAAGACATTAAATCCCACTTTCAATAATGGAAACAACTAGATAGAAGATAAAAAAAGAAAGAGAATATTAGAATTAAAACATAAATCAACTACAGGCATACCTCATTTTATCGTGCTTTGCTTTACTGCATTTAGCAGATAATGCGTTTTTTACACACTGAAGCTTTGTGGCAACCCTGCATTAAGCCAGTCTATCAGTGCCATTTTTCCAACTGCCTTTGCTCACTTCACGTCTCTGTGTGCAAGTTTCATAATTCTGGCAATATTTCAAACTTTTTTGTTATTATTATATTTGTTATGGTGACCTGCGATCAGAGATCTTTGATGTTTCTACTACAGTTCACTGAAGGATCAGTTAATGGTTAGCATTTGTTAGAAATAAAAACTTTTAATTAAGGTATGTACACTGTGTTTTTAAACGTAATGCTACTGCACAATTATCTCACAGTATAGTGTAAATTTAACTTTTATATGCATTAGGAAACCAAAAGATTTGTGCTGACTCTCTTTATTGCAATGTTTGCTTTATGGCAATATCTCCAAGGTATCCCTGCAAAACTAACATAAATGTATACAATATGTCACAGAATAAAAACAATCTCAAGTGTACATGGAATATTCTCCAGGATTTTCCACATGTTGGGACGTAAAACAAGTCTCCATACATTTTCTCAAAGTTAAATCATAAATACAATACTTTTATTTCCTTTAACCATATGTAGTAACATTGGAAATCTATACCAAAAGGAAATTTGGGAATAAACAAATACGTGTAAGTGTAAATAACATACTATTACATGAGGAATGGATCAAAGAAGAGAAGAGAAAAGAAATTTAAAAATACTTTGAGATGAATGAAAACAAAAACAGAACATACCAAAAGTTATAAGCAGCTAAAGCAGCTAAAGCAGTGGTGAGAGGAGAATTTATAGCTATAAACATCTGTATTTAAAAAGAAGAAATATCTCATGTTAAGAAACTAGAAAAAGAAGAGCAAACAAAACCCAGTACAAGCAGATAGAAGGAAATAAAAACTGTGGCATAAAAAATGAAGAAAAATAGCCAAAATCAAGAAACCTGAAAGTTGGTTATTTGAGAAGATCATCAAAACTAAAGGTCAGCTACAAAAAAAAAAAAAAATCGCAACTAATATGGTACTTAATGGTGAACAATGATTTATGCTCTTATCACTTCTATTCAACACTGTAGCCCAGGGAAGTTGGGCAAGGAAAAAAAGATAAGAAGTAATCCAGATTGGAAGGAAAGAAGGATAAATATTCACAGTTGACACATAGAAGATCCTAAAAAATCCACCAAAAAACTACCAAAACTAATAAACAACTGTAGCAATTTTGCAGGATACACTATCAATATTCAACAAATCAGTGGTATTCTATGCACTAACAATAAAGAAAAATAAAATTATGAAAATATTTTAAATACTTAGAAATAATTTTAACCAAAAAAGTGCAAGATATACACTTACTGTGGTAAAACATCATAAAAGGAAACTAAAGACTTAAGTTAATTGATAGATATCCCATGTTCATGGACTGGAACACAATATAGTTAAAAAATACAATGAACACATTACCCGGCAATTCCACTCCTAAGTATGTACCCTAGGGAACTGAAAAATCTATGTCCACACAAAACCTGTGCATGAATATTCAGAGCAGCATTAGCCATAACAGCCAAAAAGTAGGTATAATCCAGATGCCCATATGATGATGAATGGATAGAGAAAATGTGCTGTATTCATATCATGCAATATTATTCAGCCATAAAAAGGAATGAAGTACTGATGCACGCTATAACGTAGATGAATCTTGAAAACATGTCACAAGAATGAAGTCAGGCACAGAAGGCCTCATATTATATGCTTCAATCTGAATAAGCAAATCCATACAGACAGAAAGTAGATTATATGCAGATGAATCAAGCTGAACAGTGAATGACTTTCTCTCTGCTCACAAACAGCACAGTACACCACTCATTTAGGTATTCATTCTAAGTTTTCACATATTACGTATCAGTAAAAAGAGAGATACAAACATTTAACTAGAATGTCATTTTGTATCTTCTATTTTGACAGGCCAAAAATATTGTAAAATGATTAAGTAGGTGAGATTTAGTAATGCCTCAAAGAATTCTGGATACTTTCAAAAGAGTAAAACATAAAGATAACTAAAATTTTCTTTGCGAAGGCAGTTTCCGGCAGAAAGAAATTATGAGAAAAGGTAAACCCATTTGAGAACATCAGGACTGTGTCTAGGCTATAGCATGGATGTAGGCAAAGTGAGGCTGGAAGGTATTTCGCAGACAAATTTATAATAAAGGAACTGGAAAATGATGGTATGGATTTTAAATAGTATTCAATGTGTTTATTATTATTTTTGTAAGAACAGAGCTGTAAATGGAAAATATGTTTTAGTAAACAATCCTGTAGGAAATTTAAAAAGTCTGCTCACTGAAAAAAAATTCCCAAACCAGTGAACTCACCTAGCACCCAGGCTTAAGAAATACAATTCTTCATTAAAAGAATCTAGCACTCTTGGCAAAAAAGCTGATCCCAGGCCTGGGATATCTTCCTGTGCCAGAAATACGAAAATGCTCAAAGAATGACAGGCTGTATCAAAAGGACGCAGAAGACAACGTGAACAGGCTCCCGTGTGAGCCCCAAAGATAATAACTATGGAAATGATTCATAAATTTTATAAAATCCCCGTGTGTCCACTGACATACAAAAAACAAACCAAAAAAAAAACAGACAACAAAAAAACTCTTCCAACTAATACAGGAGTAACAGAGATGCTACAAAATAACTGGAATTAATCTTCTTCAAATGTTAAACTATCTGTTGTACTTCTCCTCTTAATAAGCACAAACAGAATTGATTCTATATTAACAATATTTTTCTTTGCTGAATGAATTCTGGCCTCTGTTTGCTTTAGAAAATTTCGAAAGAAAGGTGACAGAATTTCATAGTTATCTAACTTTTATAGTTGGCAATAAGATGCTTTGTTTCTCCAGTTTCTTATTCTCAAACTAATTTAATTTCCTTTCCCTACAGTATTAAAGGAAAAATAATGGTTTCTATTATTTAGAGTTTTTACTCCCCAAATAAGATATTAAAACTTGGGACTGCTTGTTGTACTTTCAACCATAACAATATGCTCAAATGTTCACGAACCCACTTATTATTAAAACAACACTATGCTTTACTTCTTAAACTGAAATTACTCAGGAAAGTAAATTCTGAAATGTATGGTACGGCCACCTCGAACAATAGATCCATGAAAAATTTTTTGGACATCACTGCTTTGTTTCTTCTGTTTCTTTCATTAAGTTCGACTTTCTTCACAGGGGATGACAAGGATAGTATGAAATCCAAAAGGAGTGGGATCTCATTTTACCATCATTTATAAAGTAAACATCCCCAAATACTAAATAATTGCAGCACTTGGGCAAGGACGGCACCATTATTAAAAATTTCAAATAGATTATGGGAATAATACAAGCCATACTCAACATGACTTGATAAAGTAATGCTTTCCGGCAAAAAGGTGAGGGGGAGTGAAGGCAAGATAAAGTCGAGTGACGTAAGGTCAGACCAGAGTGGACCAGAGGCAGGAGAAGGCAGGAGATGTGCGTACGCAGGGCTTGAGCGTCCCTTCGGCTATGTATAATATTTTGCAAAGTAAAATTGACTGAGATGGAGGCTATTTTGCATGGTACAGTGGCGATGGCTAACAAATGAGAGTTTTGTGGGCTGCATGTTAGTCCCCTGCCTCATATGGCACCCCTAATGACAGGAGCCACCTGCTGTTTTATTGTCACAGCTGGAGCCAGTTCATACTCCTTGGTGCTGAGCTCTGCCCATGAGCACCAAGCTCTCTTCTCGCCTCATTACTTTGATGAACTTTTTATGGTCTGCACCCATGAAGACATCATCTAGGACTATGCGACACAGGCTGGCTTCAGGGAGTACTTCCAGTTACACGAGGTGATAACACAGTGACACAAGAGCTGCCTGTGTCTGTCAGCTGGTGCAGAAGGGACCGCATTATACTTTTGACACTACAGGGCCCAGAACAGGTAAAAATGCCATGAAAAAATCCTCATGCTTAATAATGTTCTTTCCTCCTCATTGCCATGTAAAGATCATAAGATACTGCCATAATGAAGCCTTTTAATGGTACATGTTATTATAGAAAACTTAATGTACTGTTTATGATTACCACCATAACGTTAAAATTCTTTTCATTTTCTATAGATTGAAAGTCATAGGAAAAAATTTTTCCCTTAGCTTTTAAAACAAAAAGGGATAAAAACTGAAGCAGAATCAAAATCTTATTTGTATCAATAAGCTGTTTTAAAATAAAACTTTGTGAGTTGTTTTTTTAATGTTTCTTAGTTTAAAAAAATGCAGCAATGATACATCAGCTGATTTTAAACTAAACTGTCATGTGTAATTTTTTTTTTTTTTTTTGCGGTATGCGGGCCTCTCACTGCTGTGGCCTCTCCTGCTGCGTAGCACAGGCTCCGGACGCACAAGCCCAGAGGCCATGGCTCACCGGCCCAGCCGCTCTGCGGCATGTGGGATCCTCCCGGACCAGGGCACAAACCCGCGTCCCCTGCATCTCAACCACTGCGCCACCAGGGAAGCCCTGTCATGTGTAATTTTGATGGAAGAAAATCTGTTTGAATACTGATGTCTTGAATACCAAAAGACTGCATAAGCTTTTTCTGATAATTGCTGGCCAAACATACACAGAAGTCACTGAAGAGTAATTTTTTTATTGGCCCATGAAGAAATTAGAAATTTTTAGCTCCTTTTGTCCAAATCAGACAAATTACCATCTAATGGCTTACTTTCTCTTACACCATTAAAATAACTTATAAATATCCATGAAGACATAAATAGTGATTCGTATAATGCTAGGAGTTTTTCATTCACCTCAACAGGGGTACATTTATGACTCTCCACAAGTGCCATAGCCTGCAAGTGTGTCCTATGCTGAAACCTAACCCCCAATGTGGTGTCAGGAGGTGGGGATGTTGAGAGTTCATTAGGTCATGAGGGTGGAGCCCCACTGAATAGGATCAGCGAACTTAGAAGAGACCTCACCCCACAGGGCTCCCTCACCTCTGAAGCCACGTGGGAACACAGGAGGACGGCCATCTATCAACCAGGAAGCAGGTCCTCATCAGACACCAAATCTGTAGGCACCTGGACCTTAGACTTCCAGCCTCTAGAACTATGAGAAATAAGTATCTGCTGTTTATAAGCTGCCCAGTGGAATCCTGTCATTAGCCCAAATGGACTAAGACAACAAAGTAATTGAAACTGTTTTTAAAAAATGTGTTCTTTAAATAATATTTGGCATCAACCAAAGAACACATATAACTGCTAGGTAAGAATGAAGTATAACATAAAGCAACCTGTGTGCTTTTTTTCCTCATCTCATCTCACTGCCTACTCTGAAAAATAACTACATGAAGAATCACTTTATCATTCCTTTACTCGATTTTATAGTTTTACCACATATGTACATCTCCTTAAATAATATAATAAATATTATTATGTGATTTTAATATAATTGTAATATAATAATGTAATATTTTATAATGTTATAATATATTGCTTAGTTTGGCTTATTTTTGAGTTTTTCAAAAATGGTATATCATGGTAGTAATGAACATTTGGGTTGTTTCCAATTTTTTGTGATTACTGGACACAACTTAAGTTTTTTTTTAATCGCTTCTATTGCAGCAAAAATTTCTGTGTGAAATTTATCAACTTCTAAGTGCTTTGGTCTTGCCCTGTTCTCATTTTCTCCCCTAAGAAAACCTCCTATAAGTCTAAATATAAGACCAGTAAATGTGTTTCCATTATTCCAAAATTAAAAATATATTTACAAACAATGGGCAGCATATCTACAACCAGTGAAACTAAATAATATTATCTAAAATTCCATTTGAGCCTTTCACAAGTAATGACTCTTCCCATCCCAAAAACGGTACTGAACACACGGTGAGAAGAGACCGCTGTAGTCCAAACGACAGTGTGCGGTCCAACCGAAACCAGTGGTCTCCATAGGGAAAAACTGACCTTCACCACTCGTCAGCTGGGCATCCATAGATCACAGCCCGCACTAACACACACAAGATGACCGAGTGCTGGAAGGCAGGAGCAGCTGATGTTTCCCCAGGGAACTTGGATAAAAGGAATATAACAGCAATTCAAGCAGTAATTATACTAACACGCCAGCAACACCAGAAGAGCTAAGAATCAATCTTACAAACTACACTTTTCCTCAAAACCCTACTCAAGTCCAAAATTCAAAAGGAAGTAACTCTTCTATAAACAATTCCAGCCTCTCCTTTACAACCCCCAGGTCTGCTCTCAAAAGGAGAAACCTAACATTCAAACTTTCAATGTCATAACCTTAATATAATAATGCAATTATATATGATGGCATTTGTCAATATAATGGCCTTAGGTACAGTCGGTTCTAACTAGTTAAGCATTACAACAGTGGGTATTCAGAACACAACTTCTGTTTCAAATTTTAGATTAAAAGGAGTGGAAAAAGTAAAACTAGAATTCCCTCAAAAGAGAAAAATGAACCCTTACTATTCATTCGGTACTCTGTGGTAAGAAAAATCAACATTTTCCAATCCATCAAGGAGTAAAAAGCATAGAAATAACTTCAATGTGCCTTCTAAAATTAGGAAAAGTCATACTCACACACATCCTGTGAGACAGACTCCCATACTTCTACATATAGTTATAATAATTCTCACTGCTACATTTCTATGAAAGAAGTATTACAGTTATTGTCCTTTGCAATGTAAGTGGGAAAATGTACACGCATTAATATTTTTTAAATGTAACTAGTTTTAGTGAAAGAAAAACCGTGCCAAACATAAACCTATATTCTCACAATGGATTGACTTAGTTAGAAGGACCGCGATTTAAATCTATTTTTTAGGTTTAAATGAAAGACAAGTTAGAAATCTACAATAAAGAATATATCAATACACCATCTAGTTAAAGAGAACTCACGAGAAACATTTTAGAATAATTTAGAAAAAATCGTTGTTTTCAATTTCATGTCATATGTAAATGTAAACGAAATAGATAATTTAATAAATAAATATATACAGACAATTAAAAATTCACCATGGTTAGCTCTGTGCAGTAATATTAAGCTAGAATTTTTATTTAGAATTTTCTGTAATTTCAAAATATTCTATAATTAATGCCTTATTTAATAATCTAAAAATATAACAGAGGTAAATTAATTTTTCTTGGTATCCCTGCCAACACCCTCATGCTATTTAAAAAGAAAAACATCCAAACCAGCTACAGAGGTAGAGCTCCACCGAGTCCATAGACATCCCGGACTATCACAAAGAAAAGCCGATGCTGGGCCACGGTCAGGTCGGAGCTCGTGAGCCCGTCCACCACCCCACCTGCGTTCCCACGTTCAGTATGCGCCACATCGTGATGCTAGCCCTGGAGATACAAAGATGAATGAAAACATCCCAAACCCTGGGGAGCTCAGAGCTTCCCCAGGGGCGTGAAAACGTAACAAATGCTTTATGGTTTTTTTAAACAAATGTTTTAATCATTTCCCTAAGTAGGTGACCAATAAAAGAGCAGATTTGGGGACGAATATTGAGTTCATTAACCAATTCTCCAGGTTAATCTGTTGCCTGAAGGTCGGGAAAACCAGTGTTTCCAGCCAGAGGTTAAACACTACACTCCATAATATGAAATAACTGGAGAGCCCAAATTGGAATCAACTAATCAAAGGGCCCATGATGACATTGAACCGCTTGTGCGGTGCGTTACAATAATGTGTTGTACAGTGTTTACTTCATTCTGATTCTGAATATCGATTTTGAGATAGACAAATGACTTAATAACATCCCATTCCAAAGGTGAAAAAGTACCATCATATTTATGCCCTAATTAACTCAAAACACATCACAATTTCAAGAATGTTAAAATATGAAAACACATGTGTCTTATAAGCAGGAAGCAGGTAATAAACCATAATATACCTGTTCTTTTAGAGGCAACAGACACAACATATAAACATCTAAGAAAACAAAATGTTCCAGATAAAGGCAGAAGGAGTGTAGTAAAATTTCTTTCACAACTTTTTAGATTGCAAGAGGTTATTTCCATTAAAAATACCTGTATGAATACCAATTAGGGAACTTCACAAACTTAAAACTGTGACAACTCATTAGGATTTTATCACTACTTATCCTAAAAGGGAATATCGTATACTTCAAATAAACCTTACAATGGTCCTTATCTGATTTAGTAATTTAAAATCACGGAGAATCTCTTATTTTATAAATACGAAAGCTTCACATTATCGGCATATTACCTTACATCTATCTAAAGAAGAACCAAAACATTAGAGGAGAATTGGGGTATCTTATACACACACAGTCACACATGCACACGCACACAGATCTGACAGGACAGGATAAATCCTAACCAACCACATTCTTGTCCCTTCTAGCTGAGTAGCAAAGAGAAAAGAAAATTTGTCCTAGCATTTTTTTTAATATATATATTTTTCTATCTGGTCATTATCACTCACTTCCATAGTTCCAGCGGCTATATAAGGATGATTCTTAACTATCTTTTTGCTTGTTTCCACATACAAACTTGAAGCCTGAATGTCTCTTTCAAGCTCTAAGCTCTGATTTCCGGCTACCTAGTACATATCCCCACCTGAATAGTCTATGGTCACCTTACATTGTGCACAACTAAAACTAAACGTCATCTTTCCTCCCACACTGTGATCCCTAATCCCTGCCACGTGCTCGCTCTCCAGGGTTCTCTACCTTGGTTAAGAGATCACCACTTTCTAGCTAGTCGTCCAGGTTCCAAACCTAAGGCCACCCTTCAACACGCCAGTCACCCTCCTGCATCTCCTGAATCTGTCCTCTACTCTCCACCCTTCCTTGTTTCCTTAGTGGTTTCTGAACAATGAAAATATGGGTCCTAACTGGCCTAAATGTCTATAATTACTCTAAATTCAGTCATTAACTACACTGAAAACACACTATATAAAAAATGAACATATTAGTTTTTATCTAAACAACAGCACTTACGAGATAGGAAGAGGGGCTGACCAGACAAGATGCTAAGACAACAGGGGTGGAGCTTCTCTGCACTTTAGTAGATAAGTCTGTGAGGACAGACACTGTGAGCTATTGTAGCTACATTGTACAAGTAAGGAAGAAACAAAAGAAAAAAAATTGTTTAAATACCCTATCACTTCCTAAAACAATATGAGTCTACCAAAAAGTGGTAACTTTCATTTTTGAGTTCTGATTTTACTTTAAACAAAATAGCAAAGAGCAGAGTTGAGTGCTTTATTAACAAATATTCAAAATAGGACAAAGCATGATTTAGGCTATCTCCGAAAAATATTAGGTTGAACTAAACAGAAAAAAAGGCAGTCAAAATCAGCAATTTCTCGTGTCTCAATCTAATTAAGGTAGTGGTCTCATCTCTCTTTAATTTTCACTATATATTTAAGAAGGACAAATATTTCACAGTTCTTTCAGGCTGTTAACTTCTAAACTGTACTCCTTCTATACTTAAGAAAGTATGTCCTCTTAACATATTCCTTATGCAATAGTTCTCATGGAAAACCTGTTCTCTGCTAATATTCTCAATTCTATTATAACTCATGCAACTTTCTCATCTGCTAAACCAACTATAGAGCATAGGAAACGTGAAGAATCAAAAGCAAAGCTTAGATTACCATACCTGGCTAATATGCTAAAAATATTAACACCAGGGCTTCCCTGGTGGCGCAGTGGTTGAGAGTCCGCCTGCCAATACAGGGGACAAGGGTTCGTGTCCTGGTCCGGGAAGATCCCACATGACGCAGAGCGGCTGGGCCTGTGACCCATGGCCGCTGAGCCTGCGCGTCCGGAGCCTGTGCTCCGCAACGGGTGAGGCCACAACAGTGAGAGGCCCACATACCGCAAAAAATAAAAATAAAAAATAACACCAAAGAATCATCCCAGAATGTAATTTACAATTAAAAAGTACTTCAGGAATTCTTTTCATTGGTATCTGGGCTTTTCCAACTGATGCATAATTCCAGACAAGAACCATACTGTTCTTCCTTTGTAAACTTTTCCTCATCCCAGGTTTCCACTTCCAACTCTATAGAAGGTGATCATTGTAAAATTCAGCTGGGCACTTTACTCAGAGGGAATGACAGATTCTAGAGAGCACCTACTCTGGGTTTGCAGCCTCTGTCATTGATATGAGAGGATGTTTTCACGCCAGGGAGTATCCTTCACTGTTACAAAGACTTAGGTGTGTATCTCTGACAACCAAGGGAAATTGCTATCATTTGAGAGATATGGATCCGAAATGGAAAATATATATAATATATTTTGGATGAATATCAGATATAAATTAACGAATTTAAAGATAAAGTCAACATCGGAGAACATCTCTAGTCTAAGAACATATCTTCACCTCTGGGGTCCTAATAATGTGACTTCACAGTGTGTTTACATTTGGTCAAATGATTAAAGATAACCCAAATTAAAACAAAACAAAAACAGATGAATAAATCAGGATACTATTATGTTTAGATACAAATCATGAAAAAATACTAAATAAACCAGAATGCTTATACTGATTGACTAGCATGATTTATCACCTGTTTAAAAGGCCACATGGGAAGTCAAGTTATAATTAAAAGGTTGATTCACTGAGGATGCAGAATAAAGAGCTAGCTTCCTTATTGTGATGATAAAACTACCCAAAATGAGGGTTCTCTTCCCTACACTGTCCTAATAAATGCTTTTACAATTCTTGCTTCTTGGCTTACTTGGTTTTAAATTTGACATAGACTGCCATCCTTTTATTAACTTGAGTCTTATCCAGAGAAGTAACAGTATAAATCATTTAGGTTACCGCCATCTTTCATCACACTCTAGTCCAGGTGAGATAAAACAGTCACTTTAATTAAATTCCAAAGGTTATTTTAGGCTAATTTAGAAGCACTTATATGCCTATGCCAACTGTTTGTTGTACATATGTATGTTTACTTGTGTGTATTTGCATATACATAACTTACATATACATTTTATATATACACATACACATGTGTATGTGGGCATGTGTGTATACAAAATTTTCCCAATCTAATTATAGAAAGTCTTAATGATTTATCTTACCTAAATTTTTCTCAGTTGATTTACTACCTACAATTTTACACATTATCCATTGAATGATTTCCCTAAATCACCTCATACACAACAGTCGCTCTTTTTCATATCACTTGACCAGTGATGGTCTCAATCTTCCTATGATGAAGCTGCCTGCCATCTATGCTAATGAGAAAAGAGACTGGTTCTCTGCCAAGATTCCCCAAGCAAAGTGAGTGACGGGGACAGTCTGGTACAGATCGGACTGGAGAGTCTCAGCAACGACAACATTTGCACAGAGCACGAGAAGCCAAAAGAGACATCACCTGGTTACTACTTCAGTACTGCGGGGCAGACTAGACTGAGAAGGGACGCCCCAGAGTCTGCACTAATAACTATGTACCTCCCTGCAGGGGCATCTAAAGATCTGTCTGTGGTGAAGCATCAGGGACCAGAAGAAGAGTTAAGAGAGCAAAAAGATAGGGTTACCTGGACCAATTTCCCAAAAGCCCCTCTCCCCAAACTCGCTATCCCTTACCCCTGAACTGCAACCCTGCAGTCGGACACAGGCACCAGTGAAGCTGTCCTTGACCCAATCGCCATGTTCCCCTATGCATGTGAGAGATGAGGGCCTGCACCCTATCTTCCTAGTTCCTTGGACTGAACCCACACGGGACAAAGGGCTAGTTAGCAATACCTAAACGAAGAGCATGTGCACATCATAAAGGGCAGAGGGGTCACCCTCAAAGACAGCAGGTCTGCATCCCTTCACCCTGTAAACAAACGTTACCTAACATGAAAAGGGGTCTTTGCAGATGTTAGTAAGTAAGAATCTAAAGATGGGAAGATCTGGACTTCCCTGGCGGTTCAGTGGTTAAGACTCCACTGGACGGAGCGTGGGTACGATCCCTGGTCGGAAAGTTCCACATGCTGTGTGGTGTGGCAAAACAAACAAAGTAAAGATGGAAAGGTTTACCCAGGTTATCCTCCTGGGCCCAAGTCGCAACCCCAAGTGTCCTCCTAAGGCAGGCAGAAAGAGATGTGACTGACAGAGAGAAGAAAGCAAGAGTCCCAGTGACGGGGCCACAGTGAGGACTTCCAGAAGGCCCAGAGGGAACACAGCCAGGCCGACATGTTGATTTTGGTCCCGTGATGCCAATGGCAGACTCGTGGCTTCCAAAACTGAGAGAAAATAAATTTCTGTTGTGTGAAGCCACCAGATATGTGGTAATTTGATACAGTAGCCACAGGAAACTAATACAGCATATTTCATATTCTGCCCAGAATATTTACATGGTAATTTCTAAACTGAAGCTCTATAAAAAGTAGCAAAATATCAAGTAAAAAAATAAATAAAAAATAAATAAAGTCCTTAATAATGTTCTGGGCATATATATAGTTTTATATGTATATTTAATTCAATGGTCAGAATACTATAAAAGCGTTTTATCACAACACTTTCACATTCCGCTTTGTTTCATTTTTATTTTTAAATAAACATATATTTTTTGACCCTAGAAAATGAAAACAGGCGAGGCCGTTTTATAAAGGTTTATAATTGGCATGAGTCCTCCTTCAGAGTGTATTCTGGAGGCGATTAAGCTCCGTGCATATTCTTACTATCACCTCCTCCCTTCCAGGGATACTAACCCTTCAAAAAGAGTTTTCTGGAGGCTGTTCTCCCTCTAAGTTCAGCCAGAGGTGGTTAAAAAAAGGCAGAGTCCAAGAGTCAGAACATCCTCTGAAAGAAAGGCACCTGTTTCAGAAAGCACCTACATTTCAGGCGCTGACAACAGAAACATGTGCTTCAATGCATGACTTCTATCCGCTGATCCTCCAGTAACTGGAGCTGAGAAGCAAGGTCTCAGACCTCAGCCCTCTAACGTCCGTCCCCTCCCCCCCACACCGGCCACCCCGGCTTCCAGCTTCCACCTGGTGGGAGGAAGGCACGCTGGGGAGTGGAGGAGACATCATTAATAAGGAAAAATTAAAGTCCTAAGCCTTCCTTTCTCGGTAATCCTAAATTCCAATATCCAAACCAATAATCTAATGTATGCCATAGCTTTAGAGAGCTACTATTGCTCTTCAGCAATAGTAAATGTTAATCAGAGAAATCATACACTTTATGGTGAGAAAAAACTTATTTGGCACTAAAGAAATGAGAAGCAAACAGCTCCAAACAGTGACATATAAAAATGCTTTCGGGCTTCCCTGGTGGCGCAGCAGTTGAGAGTCCGCCTGCCGATGCAGTGCCCCAGTCCGGGAAGATCCCACATGCCGCGGAGTGGCTGGGCCCGTGAGCCATGGCCGCTGAGCCTGCGCGTCCGGAGCCTGTGCTCCGCAACGGGAGAGGCCACAGCAGTGAGAGGCCCGCGTACCGCAAAAAAAAAAAAAAAGCTTTCCACTTAACAGTAAGTCAGACTTTCTATTAATCTCACTGAAATGCAGAAAAAGTCTTTATGAAACCAGAACCAGGACAAAATATCATGTTAAAGATCAATAACATAATTAAACATCATATATGATTTTCATTTGGTCTACAGTAAATCAAAGTAAGTCCAACTAATCATATGCCATATACCAAAATTACAAGGATGGATGTCTCACAATTCAAGTAACTTATTCTCATGTAAAAAGTGCCATGCAAATACTAGGGACTTTTATATTATAACTTGACTAAGAGATAGGTAACTCAAGACACCAAATATTTTACTTAACTTCAGAAAAGTTCACATATCTTTTCAAGTCTCCTTAAACTGATTTACAATTTCTATGACACACGTGCAATCAGCTTTAGAAATTCCAGTATTCACCTTCCAGTGTTCATTCAGGCAGAACAAATTCTGTGCTGTTCTATTCATACTATGAGAACTGTACAGGAAACAATGCCTGAATTCAAGACCTGTGCAAGACGTGGTTAGCTTTGTGCAGTGTCTGATTTTCAATCCATCCCCATATTTCAATTTTATACTGCACTGTAACACTTATCATCAAAATTTCAACTAGTTTTTACAGAAATCCAAAAAAATATCATAAAATTCAACACCTTCAGAGATTTTGAAATAAATTTGTCTTTGCTTTAGAAAGCCACCATTGCATTTTTTTTTTTTTTTTTTTTTTTTTTTTTTTTTTGCGGTACGCGGGCCTCTCACCGCTGTGGCCTCTCCCGCCGCGGAGCACAGGCTCCGGACGCGCAGGCTCAGTGGCCACGGCTCACGGGCCCAGCCGCTCCGCGGCATGTGGGATCCTCCCGGACCGGGGCACGAACCCGCGTCCCCTGCATCGACAGGCGGACTCTCAACCACTGCGCCACCAGGGAAGCCCCACCATTGCATTTTAAATAAACATTTGAATGCTCTCAAATATAGCAACATACAGCAAAAGATCCCCTCTCTCTCTCTCTCTCTCTCTCTATATATATATATGCATAATTAGTACTATAAATGACTATAATTAATTTTACTATAATTGTTTTAAATCTAGGCTATGTAACACCCCCCCACGCATTTAAAAATCAGCATTACTCCAAATTATAATATAAAACAAAAAACTATCTGTGATTCTCTGAAAATATATACCTAAACGCGTGTGTGCACACATGTACATATGTGCGCACACACACACACACACACACACTCATACACACACCATACACACACACCTGTGGTTCTTTGTTGAAACTGTATACCTAGAGGTATACATGAGAAAGTATGGTAGTCACCTATGGCACTAACCAACAACGAATTAATTTTTCATCTTTACAGATAACAAGTAATCATGATCGCTTAATACATATGTACATATAAATGTATAATTATGTATTGATTAGTTTAGCTTTTAGCAAGACACAAGAATATACTGCACTTCTCCAGAGTAAGATAGTATTTTTTTAAATTATACCAACAGACCATTAGCATTGAGTGAATTTATTTTCCCCAACAATGCTAAAAATATGCAAAATTTTCATTCTTTAGAGTTGCACAGTAAATGATTAACACCAGCTCTGCTCATTATCTCCCTCAACAAAACTTCTCTAAAAACAAATAAATCAACAATGCCTCCAACATTCATGAATAAATAAATTACAAACCTATTCAGTGGCAGCAATGATATTTTAAAAAGCTGGTGCAAGCTCACTGTACAATTTTATTACAAAACCGCATTTGATAAAAGAAAAAACTGTCTACTTTTTCCATTCTCTACACAGTTTTACTCAGAGGAATGGCTTCTCAAAGATGAAGAAACTTTATAACAGCAACGTATCTAGGAAGTGTTAACCCTGTGTTCCAACAGATTATATAGGCACTGCTAATTAGAAGCTGATACTTCTCATAAAGTTACTTTTAGGAACCAAGAGTATTTTTCTCTCATAATGAGAATGTAAGGATAATGGCAGCTAACAGGAGCCATCACTACACGATCAGACACCGTAAATGAGAACATCTGTACAATGGGAAACATAATTCTTGACTTTAAAGGCATGTACTCAGGCAGGGCTGCAGAACAGTACCTTTGTTTTATTTCTATATAACCCCCGCCCCCCCCCCCATTTTGCACTGAACAAATGCCATGGAAACAACTGGCAAAGGCATCTAGTGCGTCCTGGCTTCCAGCAAAAGTAGGCATTATATAACGGCTGTGCCTACACTTTGTATTTTTTTTTTAATCTCAGTAAAAATAGTACTAATTAAGCATAAATGGTAAAAGGAAAAAATTAATGAAGTGATGGAACTGCATTGTTTTAAAGTGAAAATCAATGCGTTCTAGGATGCAATAAAGCTCACGAGGTAATAAGTCTACAGCACACTGAAGACTGTATGCTAAAATCTAAAATAAAGCTCTGATGAGTTAACCTGCATTTTATTCAAACAACCACTAAAAACCATTTTCTTTTATGACTGACAAAAGTTATAACACTACAAGATCTAATGTAGAAAAAGCTTTATCCTTCATCTTACCATTAAAAATAGGCTTCAAAGTAATTCTACCTAAAACATTTTTGCTATTTCAAAAAGCACACACACATAAACTATTTCAGTTCAAAACACAATACGCTCCTCTACTGCCGTAACCTAAAAGATTGTTCTTGGAATTAAAAAAAAAAAAAGCGCATGTAAATTAAGGTGACTGAAACATGCTTTCATCTAGCAGAGTAATATGGTAGCTATTCATCACCTGAAGTCATAAAACACTAGGTCTCGTCCTTAGCATATTCTAATGAAGCCTATCATGCAAATGAGAGTGACCTTTTCCTTGCATTCTGCAAGTTCACATTTATTCCAGGAGTACATAGAGTTTGCCAATACAAACTAGCCAAAGACTGGTAATTACTGTAATCAATTAGTAGTTAGTGTCGTTCTGCTCATTTTCAGCTAATGTCAACTAAGCCATTTTTGAGAGAGCCACCCTTGACAACAGCTTTTCTGCTGTTGTTTTTAAAATGGGGAAAAGAAGAAAATAAAAAGACAAAACACTCCAACCTTCCAATATGGCCGCAAGGTCGCCTCCCTCCAAGTGATGTGAAGACCCAAGACAAGGCCCTAAAGTTAATAACAGACAAAGACTCCCGGTAAAGTTAGGTATCCTTAAAATGACATTGAAGTTTTCTGCCTCTACAATTAAACATTAATATTTAAATATTTAAATGAAGGGCGCTCTCCCGCGCAGCAGTCCAGACTTGGTGGGACTTGGGCACTCTTCGCAACGGCTGAGTAAACAGGCCGTACCCTCTGCTCGGGAACAGTCCATTCCGTCGACAGTTATGGATAGGAAACATTACGGCAGCCGGTAATTAAAGTAAAAACTAATACTGTCTCAGAGATGGGGAATTTTGTAAAGGAAAATCATTTATCATGGCTTACAGTTCTCACAACTGAAATGAATTATCTTCTCCTGTGGCACACATCCATTTGAAGCTGGTGTATTTACTAAACTAAAGTGAGGTCCCCTGGCCCATCTTAACTGCATTAGCTCATGAGCACAGAACAGAAACATAACAGGTCTTAGAAAATATTCTACATGGATTACACAACATAAAACCTTAGAACTTAAGAAGTGGGCATCAAAAACAACAACAATAACTTACATTAAAGGCTGTTGCAACACAAGAAAACCAGACAATTAAAGATAAAGGTGTTTTCCCTTAGTATGGTTGTTTATTAAATTTATAAAAAGGACTGAAGAAAAAGATCTTTGTGGTTGCGACTTGCTGAAGAGAAATGTTAATTTCATATCAACTAATGTCCTATCAGTGGACCCGGCCAACATGTGAAGGACAATATATTCAACACTCACTTATGAAAATTTATGAGAGAAAAAAAGAAACTAGAAAGAAAATGAATCTGTAATATCTTAGAAGTTATCTAAAAAAGAGAAAATACTTACAATGTTGAGATGAGCAATTTCACTGAGATTCCTGAACTCAAACAAACAGCAGAACTAAATGCCAGCTTTGTTTGTACAGGTCAAACTGAGACACCCAAAGTCATGTTTTCCTTGAATCTGTACAATCCTGGGCCTTTTATAAACTGAACTCTGCCTACTAAGGAATTACTGATTTTAAACAAAGAGAATCTACTTGGGAGGAGTATTACAAGGGTAAATCAATACAAATATATAAAATACACTGACACATGAATGTGTGTGTGTACTTTTATTCTCTCCAAAAAAGGTAAGGAATTGAAAACCAAAATGGTAAACATTAAAAAAAAAGCACAAAGTCATACACATATACCAAGTGAGGACTTTCAGTTTCTTTATTTCCTGCTGCCTGAAAATATCATTCTTAGATGTCTGAAAAGATCCAAAAACTGCAGCCACTTTTGAAAAATTAAAAATGTCTATAAAAGATTAAGTGCCTGTGAAAAAGAAAACCATCACACTAAAGATAATTTTTTCTGTAATCTGTAAGCACTCATAGAAACACCTTTCCAAAACAAAAAGCCAAAAAATGGCAAAATGAAACTGAAATACTAAAATGTCACAGGTGTCCACAAGTATCTCCTGACAACCTTTGAAGGTCAACCTTTTCAAGTCCCTGCCTAACTGTGGGGCTGGGGGGAGCCCTTGTTCTGAAGTGTCCGTTTCCACGGTGCTATTAGGGTAAAAAGAGCAATCAAGTGGCAGTAAGCAGAGTGACGGTGCAGATTTATTGGCTGACTTCTGGGACTGCTGGAACCAGTCACCTCACGTGCCTTCAGACGTGTTGATCCTGACACAGAGCCAAACAGCGGGACGATGGCGCCTTCCAGTCCTGTCAGAAGAATCAACCCATGTGGGTCCTGACAGTTACGGAGAGGGGACATGAGCAGACACGATGAGCACAGAGGGGAAAAAACAGCCAGGAAACTTGAAAGGCCTAAGGCTTCGCACAAAAATGACACCGGGCACGGAGCAAGGAGCAGTCGCCTGACTTGTCGCCAAGAAAAGGCTAACGGGAACCACTTCCCCAGAGGACCCAGGCCCGGGACGCGGCTGCTCCCGCGCAAGATGAGGTCTTTACGGTAAACACTTCCGACAACTGGTGACCCAAGTCCTGTTACGACACTAATTGTCCATGAAAGCTGACCCGCAGCAAAGCAGCACCGTTCAGTTCCCATAGCCCGGGCTCAGGCGCGTGAACATGACTGCAGGCGACAAAAGACATTCACATGTCACAGAGGACCCCAAACGCGTGATGTCCGCCCAGCACGCCCTGAAAGGGGGCACTGCTCAGACTCTACGCCTCCTGAATGGAAATAACCAGACTCCAGTACAACACCCTCAATTCTCTAATTGTTTTTTTAGTATAGCTCCTGTTATTCTAATGATGAGAAGCAGATAAAAGAGTGGTAATAATATTTTTTAATTAGATGTTGTTACTTTATAAATAAGAAATCTTATGATGAAAAAAAAGTGAAGAATAATAATAAGTTTCTGTTCCATGAATGATTTAATGTTGCTAAAGTGTTGCAATCTGTTAAGAGTGCTTAGTACAGAAAGCGGTTTGGGCATGTATTACATATTATAACTTACAATTATTGCAGCATTTCAGTTTTCCCATAAGCTAATGAAGTGCATAAAGCACCTTTCTAATGCAGTAATTTAAAACTACATTAGGTAACTTTAAATTACCTTGCTTATTATATCTTATAAAAAAGTCATAGAGATAAAAACTAGTATTTTAATTGATAATTTAACAGTTAAACATTTTTTACTTGAAGCAGAAAACTGCTGAATAAAACCATAAGCCTATGTGTAACTCCTATATTTAAATCAAAGTACAGTGAATCTTATTTAACTTTGGAACTGTTCCAATGTTTGGATTGATCTACATATAAAAAGTATAGAAAATTAAATTGATTAAAAATTGAATTCATTTAGTTATTCAGTGGATTTCAAAGTTACCTATTTTATACATTGCGTAGATTTCTGAACATAATATACTGCAAACACTGGGATTTTTTTAAAAACTGAAAACATGGCTTAAAAACAAGTAGAGAAAAGTGAACACTGTGACGGCAAAGTAAACCACCAGACGGATTTACTTTTTATTAACTTTGAAAAAAAAGAGTAATCATTTATATGGATATTTAAGACAAAATTTAAATGTTTGCTACTAATTCGGGGAAATTCTATGAGAATTATAATGCATTTTACACTCATTTCTTGACTATCCACTGAAGGATACCCTGAACAGGTGCTTATCCTAGGTAAATCTTGCTTTCCAATTTGACAATTAGCATCAACACACTTTCTTTAATTATTTGTTTTCTTGAGACAGGAAAGGATGTCCACAAGATGGTTTCATTCTTTAGATCTAAGTTAATTCCCAGATATTACGTATCTATATTCCCATGGAGCTAACTATGACAGTCTCAAGGGAAGCACTGGAAAGGTTCTGACACAGCTGGAGCCCTACAGGTCTGGCACTAGCCACCTGGGTTACTCTGTCGACGATATTTGCCTTTTTACCTCTGTGAGCTTCAGCATCTCTCTCTGTAAAGTGAAACCCTGACATTAAGTGACCTTGAAGATTTGTTCCTCTCTGAGATCTAGTACTGGTTCTGCACTATCTATATATCCTGGGAATCTCTGGATCACCAGCATCCAAAAGACCTATGCTTATGAAAAAGGGACGTTTTCGGACCCAGCCGCAGACCTCCTGGACCATGGAGACAAGGAGGAGGCCCGTCTCACCAGCCCCCGACGACGCTCCCGCACACCTCAGATGGACAGTCACTCACCTACTGCTCTGCTGCCTCCAAGCGTATGGATAGTAAACCTCCAACCGTGAGGGATAAAAACTGCCTGACAGAAACAGTACGGGAGAAAAAGAACTTGAAAACTAATTAGCGCCGCTTAGTACACTTTTTCCGAAATACAGGATATGCCAAAATTAAAGTTTTCTGACTTCATTACTCCTCCTGATTAGTAACTGAAAATGTTTTCCCCTCATAAGTGGATTTAACCTCAACAGGCTTAGAAATTTCACTCTAAGGAATCAGGACTTGGTTTTGCTCCGTTATTAGAAATAGGTGAAATATTTCGTTTAACTTTAATGAAACATGATAAACTTACCTAAGAAAAACTCAGGAACTGACCAACTTATAGAATTATCAGATCACATAACTAAAAGAATTTTTAAGTTCATTATTTGTGTATATGGCTTTGTACACCACAGTGACACTTTATTAATGTATTAATATGTATCTTATTAATGGCTTTATTTAATCCGTATCTCCATAGTACCTAACGTATTTTATACATACTGGATACTCGCCTAAAATATTTTAATAACTTCATACTAAATGAATGAATGAGAAAAACAATGAACATGCAAGAAAAAAGAAAAAAGAAAAAAAAAACACATTTCACCTTTCCTTTGCGGAGCATCTGAAACAGAAGAATCCATACTGTTCAAACCATTCCTCTAGTCAGGGAAAGGCACTATAGAAAAATCAATTCATGGGCATCAAGAATAACAGAGACACCAGCTGACTATGCGAGGGACCGAGACAGTGCCCAGGTAACTCCTCTTCTTCCACGGAAGGCTAGCACTTCTCCCCAAGTACGGGTCGGATGTTCAGTAAACACTACCTAACAGTAAACAGTACCAAACTGTGGTTGTGCTCTTCCTCTGGCTGTCCCTCCACAATAGCTCCACACCCTCATTTCAGGAGAGGCAATGGATTACCTCTAAAGTAAACACTGGGCTCTGACCATGAAACTGAGGTACCAACAGCTACTGTAATGGACCGGCAGCTGGAATTAGAGTCTATATTCCAATGGAAACCTGTCCTGGCACCCACATGGGAAAACACCAAATGTACCACCTTCTGAAGCAACATGGAGGGAAAAAAATGAACAGAAACTGTTGACAGAGGAGTGAAAAGCAGCGCGTTGGAAATACAGGGCCAACTAAGAGGCCTGAGGAGAACCCCTCTTCCTTTTCTGATTTTTTTTTTATGTCCTCATTGCTCAACACTGCTGGCCTCAAAATTCTCAGCCCTGGACTGAGAATTTGTCTTTCCCATCCTCACTCCTCTGCCTCTACCCCACACGCTCTATGTGACTAGCCTCCCAAGCCCTGACCACAAACTCTGCTTCTCACACTACGTTCTCCACCTGCACAAGCACGTTCACTTCAGCCGCCACGTCTAGGAGACAAGAACTGAGCTCACTGTCCAGGTCCCAACCTTTCAGACAAACCACAAAGGCCTTCCCAGCCACGACAAGCACATCATCCCCTGAATAGAGACGGCTGGTCCATCAACTCCCCAAACTGAATGCTTATAAAACTAAACTCCCATTAAGAGGACTCTTAGAGAGTATGTCGTAATTCTTAAGGTGAGAAAACTAAGTAAGAAGCAGACAAAAGCAGTCCTTGAGAGGGCGGGGGCTCAACCCAGACTAGCCCCCAGACTAACCCCCTTTCCGTGGCTCTGCACGGCCAGCATCCGCCCTTCATTCCTGGAGACCAGGCAGCACACAGTCCGTCTCACAGAACGTTGCTCTTCCTTCCTCCAGCTTTCCAAACCTGACACCTTCATCTCCTCAGCCCTAACTTCTTATACATTCTCCTGATCATTCACTTTGAACTTTAGGACTAACCTTCAATGTGCTCTCTCCCTTACTTCCACCTCAGCCATCCCCTCCTGCAGCTTCTTCCAGTGTTTTAAGTGCCTCTTCTCGGTCTACCCTCACCACTGTACTCGATCCAGTCCTTCATTATCTCCCCAATGCACGGCAGTAAAAGTCTAGCTGGCATCTCCATCTCGTTTTCCTGTCCAAATCCAGGCAGCATACCACAGGCATCTTTAAGTCTTTACAGAAAAGTCCTGCTTGAGCCCTTCTCCTCCTCTGCTCATAAGCCTTTCATGAGTCCATCCTCTAATCGTGTCCTACGAGCCATCGGACAGGACAGTACTCTCAGGGACTCCCACTCACCTGCAGGAGGAAGTCCAAGATGCTTCCCTGCCCCATTCATGACTTGCTACCTGTCTCCATGTCCACTTCTGTCTCCCTTCCAATGCATATTCAGGGAAGGCTCACAATCCCTCATCCAAAATTCTGAAACCAGAAAAGTAATGAAAACTGAAAGTTTCATTTTTTAAAATCATTGGGTGGGAAACCAGACTTGAACTGACATGTGGCTATTTAGGGACTTCATCTGACCTACAGCAATAGTCTTAGCACCCAGCTCAGTGCTTGGCACATAGAGAAAGTTAACACTCATAGAGCAGAACTGAGCAAATCCATCTTAACTGTGATGACTGAGTTTAGTAAATGATCCTTATTTCCTAATGAGACACGTAGAAAATGTACAAATTCCTAGGTTTCTCTATCGACTGACTGTTACCTTACGAAATGACTAGAACTTCTACTCACCTCCAAAAAGAGGGACTGAAATACCACAAATGCTAAGGAACATGTAAAACACTCAAAACTGATACTTCCTCTAAGGCATGGTTAAACTCCAGTATTACATACGTGGAATCTAGAATTTAGAGATTTCTGCAGGATTAAAATGTGAATATTGGGCTTCCCTGGTGGCACAGTGGTTGAGAGTCCGCCTGCCGATGCAGGGGACACGGGTTCGTGCCCCGGTCCGGGAAGATCCCACATGCCGCGGAGCGGCTGGACCCATAAGCCATGGCCACTGAGCCTGCGCGTCCGGAGCCTGTGCTCCATAACGGGAGAGGCCACAACAGTGAGAGGCCCACATACCGCAAAAAAAAAAAAAAAAGTAAAATGTGAATATTTCTCTATGAATATGAAAATTATTGTGCATTAATTAAACAGCTGATGATTTATAAGTCAAGGTTCAGCCAAATTAGGATCTCTTAGTGGGTCATGTTTTAACTCCATGTATAGGATACACCGTAAGTGACAATACCCTGACTAAAAGGGTCATTGGTAGCAAAACTAGGCATGTTAATGAAATGCTGTTATGAGTAAATTAAAGTCAATATATATACACATTTACCAAAATTCTTTCTCAATTCATTGCTGTTTCCTTTTTCTATGGAATTTGGTTTATGCATCTTAATATTTTGTTCTGCTTTACAATTTTATTTTAAAAAATAGAGTTATTCTTTCCACGCACAGTATCCTCAGGCTTAGACATAAATTATTAGCTCTAATGATTCAGACTTGGTGGTCAGCCTTATATAATTCTCCATACAGCAAATATATTGTGTGAGGTTATTAGTTGGAATCACTCTTATTTAATGAAATGATCCATCATGGTGCCTTATAATTAAATACACTCCTAGCCATGATTCTTGGACACAAAAAGCACAGTAGCAGACAGTGTGGGCTCAAGAGGCTGAGCTGCCACGAACCCCCAGGGGGTGCTGAGTGCAAGTGGACAGTCGACTGGAGAGAGGAACAGACGTCTCAATTCACGTCACTGAACCAGAGCTCGACGTAAAAACACACAGTATATAACACATTACCATTACTTCACCACCACTGCCCACATGGCTGAGCACAAACTGTCTGTAAAAGAACCGAAAACGCCCCCGGCCTCCCCCAAATCCCCAAGGAAATGTCCAAAACAATGTACAGCCATAGCAAAACCCAAAGAAAACTCAACACCCAATTAGTGTCCCAAGAGACTGTCCACAGAAGAAGCTGCCTCTTATAGAAAACACGCATCTATTTTGTATTATTAACAAATCATACTTTCACCAAAAAGCTAATGAACATTACCTGAAATATTCTGTTTTTCAGTTACATAACACCGCCTACTCAAATACGAAACTGAATATGAAAACATTAAAATGAAAAGTAGTTTTTCACATTTCATAAGAGTGAAAAAATGATCTCTCTAAACCCTAAATAAAAAGTTATAAGAGGCTGAAACTGCTTTTAAGTTTCAATCCAAGTCCAATTACATATTTTTTTTAATTAGGCTCTGTTAGGTACATTCCATCAGGTTTGACACACTTTGGATTACCAGGTAGAGGAAACGACAGCACAAACATGAAGAGACTCAAGGAGATGATCAAAAAGAAATGCTACACTGAAGAAATTATTTTCATGGTTGATAAGTATTATAGGTAGGAAATTAGGTTCTGTCTCACCTATCATTAAAAGAGCTTTAAAAGCAGTTAAACAAGTAGAAGGAAACATATATTTAATAGGCATAGAACATGAACAGATTTTTAAAACAGGGAGAAGTAAATTTTTTTTTAATTGTATAAAAAAATTCGGCCAAAATAGTTAACAAAAACTGCCAAAAACAGATGAGTGTTCCCATCTATCACATGAGAAAATATCAAGGATCTAATTAATGCTCACGGCTGGAAGGTGCTGTAGGTGCACACACTCACAGGTGTTAAATGGATCAGACTTTCTGAAAAGCAATTTAGTTGCATGTAAGAACACTTTAAAATCAGTATTCACTTTGAAATCCAATATTTCTACTTTGGGGCATCTATCCTAACCAAATATTATGAAAAGGGCACAATAATGTATACACAAAGATGTCCACCACATGGTCATACATAAAAGTAAAAAACTGTGAACAATTACTGTGAGCAGCGTTAAGAAATGGTCACATAAATCATTATATGCACACATACGGAATGTTATACTACCATAAAAATATCTGCCAAGAATATTTAATGGCATGAAATAACACTCCTCGTGTAATTTTAAGCAAAAACATATCTTTTTAAATTTTATGTACATCACATTCCGTTGTGTCATATCAAAAGAATTTTATCAAAACGTTAAAGTGGGTTAAAGGTGATTTTTTTTCATATTTGTTGCAATTTATTAGCCTCTCCCAATTTCCCACAATGAGCATATAATATGTTGAGAATAAAATTTAGAACCATTTTTTAAAATAAGAGGTTTTTTTTTTAACTTCATATACTTCTGGTATGAAGTAATAAGCTTCTAATAATAAACTGAACCTCTCGCAAATAACAGCTGTAAAATCTAAACAAAATATTTTTTTAAAATTATCTGATATTTCTGGAAACTAAACAAAAGCTGGAAATTTTTAGAGTGGTTTTAGAGTGGAGTCAAGGCATGATGCAAACAGTAAAAGGTAAATCCAGCCCCTCCTCCCTTTTCGATGGCTTTACCCTAGAAAGAGAGGCAGCTAAAATCACAATGGAAAAATCAGCTGTATTTCTGGATCAGAGGGAAAGTGTCCCAGGGCAACGATAGCCACAGAAAGAGTAAGAAGTAAATACCATAAAAGAGAGAGCCAAAGGAACGTCTGATTTACGAATAAACACAGAATACATAAACCACGTATGAACCAGGAGGCGTGAAAGCAGACTGCAATTAAAGCTTAAATATCAAAAATGAGATATAAGTGGCTGACTACAGCAGACATGACAGATGCTATCTGATGGTAATCAAGTTAACTACCTGCTAAAAATGAAAACACCAAGAGTATTTGAAGCTATACAACAAAATCCACAGACCATACAACATAAAATTCAAAATGTCCAAAATCCAATCCAAAATAACTTGACGTAGAAAGAGTCAGAAAAATGTGAGCAAATCTCAAGCAAAACGTTATGTGGTAAAAACTAGATGACCAAAATGCTGGAATTATTTTAAAGGACTTCAGAGTAGCTATTATAACCATACTATGTGAAATAAAGGAAATGTGCTTGGAACAAATGAAAAGAAAGGAAATTTCAGCAAAGAAGTAAGATTTATTTTTTAAAAAGCCAAATGGAAATTTCAGGAGCAAAAGATAAAATGGTTAGAATTAGAAATGTGCTTAACAGGAAAATGGAGATGACAGAGTAAAGAATCAGTGAATTTGAGGACAGATCAATAGCAATCATCCAACATGAAGAACAGAGAGGGAAAGAGACTGAATTAAGAAAGAAAATAGTAAAGAGAGCCTCAGGGATCTACCTGAGAAATAATTACAAAGGGTTTAACATACAGCTAATTAACTAGAGTCCGAGAAGGGAAAGAGAGAGAGGAAGAAAATGGGGTACAAGAAACCTCTGAGGAAATATCAACTCACTCAGGAACATCCAGCTTTGGCAATATAGAGAGGTCAGTGAATCTTCTCCTCGAAAACAAATAAAACCATGTAAAATTGTCAAAAGGCAACAATTTCATGATTCTAAAAATCAAATTCAGGCAACAAGGGGAAAGGCACTTTGTCTGGAGCTTTGGGTAGGTGGTGGAGAGAGGAGCACTTGCCTGGGATGCTACCATTGCCTACACCCATCCCCGGACTTGGTGAGGGACCATCAGAGCTTTATTAACATACGATTCGCACAAAAAAAAAAAAAAAAGGAGAGCTCTCAGCCAAGGTGGTGGAGGGGAAAGCTATCTGGGGCAGGGAACAAACGCTATAGCTTTGTCAGCTGAAAGTGAAAAGCTTGGTAGGAAGGAAATCAGGAAATCTAACAACATTGCCGCACAATGTTGTGAACCCAGTTTCGGCAACTGGCAGACCAGTAAGCAATTCAGCAAGGAGACACCATAAACAAAGGACCAGTAAAAGGACTAGATGAGTCTCCCACCACGTTCCTGGCTGACTAAGCAGGGGTGCAAAGGAAGCCCAGGGAAGGCATCAGACAGAGCCCCAGAAGGTAACTTGCTTGACAACTACCTGAAACTCTGAATGTGCCCCTGGTGCAGGCACAAATAGCAGGCAGATAGCAGACACAAACTCTTCCCAACTCATTGTTTTTGACCATAAAGCCTTACATTCACAGGGAAAATACCCAGAAAGTCAAGGTAAAACAAATGAATCAATAAGCATTTAAAAACGGAACAGAAACACTGGAGGCTATACACCACAAACAGATAAAATTCCACGCTCTCAAGTCAATGCAAGTTAAAGGAAAAAAGACACTCATTGAAAAGTGAATCAAAATCCAAACTTACCATACCATATTATATAAAATGTCCTATTTTCAACAACAACAAAAAGAAATCATAAGATGCATTTTTTTAAAAATGTAAACTATGACCCAAATTCAGGAAGAAAAAAAGTCAAGAGAAAAACAGAAATTTGGCCCAGATGTCAGCATAGCAGAAAAAGTTCAGTAGCTACTTAAAAGATGCACCACTAATTCTTTTAAATGTTCAAAAATTAAAGAAAAATATGTTGCTAATTCAGCAAACGGGGAATATGAATAAGGAAATAGGAATTATACAAAAGAGATGCTAGAGATGAAAAGTACAGCATTTCAGAAATAAAAAATTCCTACATGGGAAAGAAGTAGATTTGAGAAGACAAAGGAAAGAATCAGTGAAACTGAAGGACATTAATTACCTAATCAGAAGAAATATATTTTTAACAAAATTGAACAGCATCTCACCGACCTATGGGACAATTTGAATTATTTCAACAAATGTGCTGTATGAATCCCAATAAGAGAGAAAGGGGTAGAAAAAATATTTTTTAAAATAATGGCTAAAAACTTTCCAAATTTGATGAAATACATTAATCTACAGATACAAGGAGTTCAACAAACATCAAGAAGTATAAACACTAAGAAATTCACACCTGGAAACGTCACAGTCAAACTAAAAAGAAAAACACAATTAAGAAAATCTTGAAAGCAACAAGAGAAATAGTCATCACATACAGGGAACAGCTACATGTTTAACAGCTGCTTTTGCAGGAGAAAAAAAATACAAATAAGAGCCCACTTATCAGAAACAATAGAGGCCAAAAGTCAAAAGAACTGTATAGACAAAGTAGTGAAAGAAAATCTATCAATCAAGACATCTATATTCAGCAAAACTATACTTCAATAATGAAGGGGCGTAAAGACATTCCCAGATAAACAAAAGCTGATAGGATTCACATCAATGCCAAATAAGGCAGTAAAAGAGAAAGAGACGAAGAAAAACACCTGAGACATAGAATAACAAAGAGCAAAACAGAAAGCATAAACCCAACCAACTACACTACATTAAATGTTAATAAATACTACAGTTAAAAAGAATATATTATTAGAATGTATTAAAAGATCAAAATTATGCACTAACCATAAGAGACATACTTAACATTGAAAGAGATAAATGTATTCAAACCATAAAAACTGGAAAAGATATTCCGTGCAATCAGTAACCACAAGACAGCTAAAGTGAGTATATTAATGTCAGACCTAATAGATTTTAAGACAATTATTACTAAAAAAGAAGAGGAACAAAAGAGTGAAGGCATAAATATTGAATAAATACAAGTAAAACTATTTCTATGCAAAGAAGATGTGATTGTTTACGTAGAAAACCCTCAGGATCTAAAAATATATATGTATGTATTGGAACAAGTAAGTGAACTTAGGAAATTCACAGGATAAAAGGTTAATATACAAAAATCAATCACACTTTTAAACATTAACAGCATGCAATTCCATTTAAAATAGTGCAAAAAATGTCTAAGGCCCTCACACTAAAGACTGCAGAACACGGCTGAGAGAAATTAAAGAAGACCTCGATGGCAGTTTCCAAAAAAGTTAAGCACAGAGTCATCACACACCCCAGTCGTTTCCCTCCTAGGTAATTACCCCAGAGAAATGAAAACATATGTCCACACAAAGCTTTACGCAAGAGTACATACTACATGATAGAGAGAATTAGTGTCCAAGGACAGAAAGCAGGTCACTGGCTCCCTGCGGCAGGCAGGAAGGGGCTGCACACAGGCACAGGAATATTTAGGGGGTGATAGAGACGTTCTTTTATCTTGATGCTGTCGCTGGCTTCAGAAGTGTATAGAACTGTCAAAACCCATCAAATGGTACACGTTAAATGGACGCTGATAACTGTATTGAAATTATTCTGCAATAATGTTGAAAAAATAAATAGAGTTAAGCGAATGAATGAACAAAGGTTTTAAAGTAAATAAGCCTTACACACCTGTTTAAGACAAAATAAAATTTAAATGGTGAGAAAACTTTGTAAACATAAAACAAGTTACACTCTTCAATAGATCTCTAGTTTTGTTTCTTTAATCTGTTTGTTTTGAACCTCAAATCTCTGTTGGGTATAAGGGAATAAAACCTTTACAGGTTTTACTATAAAAACCAGTCATATAAACAAATTATTTAACTATGGCTCTATAAGGAAAATGATCTCGTATCTCATAGATTATTTTCAGATCTGTACACATAATTCAGTTTTATTATTGAAAGCAGCACCAGTTATCACACAGAAAATAAGTAAATTTTATTGTTTGATTCATCTTGAATATATCATGTCTGTGTACTCCAAAGACGCACAGAATGCAAAGCTATTATAAAACTTCAGTGGAAAAAGAAGTGTTACTATGTGACAGACTCAGGAATACTGTCTAGACTCACAATCTTTCTGTCCAAAGCAATGCTGATGAAAACAGACTCTTCCTTAATAGGAATTGTCGCAATAAGTAATTGCACTATGAAACAGAATGACTGCATTTTTTTTTTTTTTTTTTGCGGTACGCAGGCCTCTCACTGTTGTGGCCTCTCCCGTTGCGGAGCACAGGCTCCGGACGCACAGGCTCAGCGGCCATGGCTCATGGGCCCAGCCGCTCGGCGGTATGTGGGATCCTCCCAGACTGGGGCATGAACCCATGTCCCCTGCATCGGCAGGCGGACTCTCAACCACTGCGCCACCAGGGAAGCCCATGACTGCATTTTTATTGGCATTTTTATACAGAATTTTTACATACCTAAAATTCTGGCAAAAATAGTTACATGAGAATCACCTGGGCCAATGTGGAAATGCTAAAAGATATGCATGTGTATACACACACACACACACACACACACACTCTTTCCCTCTCTCTCTCTCTCTCTCTCTCTCAAACATTATGTGTGTGTATATTTGTTTTTAAAAGGTAAAGATAATAACATTAATAACAACAGATAGTATGTCTCTATATTTAATATAGATGTGTCTATATTTAAATGTAGGTACATACGGTATATGTATGATACTGTCCTAGTGTTGCTTTACTGCCAATAAATTGAGTGTCACTGATTCCTAAACTCATCATTCATGAACCTGATTCCATTAATAAATGAAATTAATAATGAATAAATACAACTGATATACCTAAATTTATTCAAAACTGATCAAAAATTTTTAAATGCCTGCTGTCACAATATAATTGAAATAAGGCATTTAAGAACAAATGGATAAAATAAGACTTGTCTATTAATTCTTAAAACATAAACCAACCAAAAGTATTCACGCAGTAAGATAAAACAGGTTAGACCATGTCAAGAGAGCAATGAAAAGAAAATAACCTGAATAATGGCAGAGGGAAACATTAACACCTCGGCTATCAAAAACTCACAAAACAAAACAAAAAAACCCTCGGGACTTCCCTGGTGGTGCAGTAGTTAAGAATCCGCCTGCAAATGCAGGGGACAAGGGTTCAATCCCTGGCCCGGGAAGATCCCACATGCCGTGGAGCAACTAAGCCCGTGAGCCACAACCACTGAGCCTGCGCTCTAGAGCCCAAGAACCACAACTACTGAGCCCACGTGCTATAACTACTGAAGCCTATGTGCCTAGAGCTCGTACTCCGCAACGAAGAGTAGCCCCCACTCGCCACAACTAGAGAAAGCCCACACGCAGCAACGAAGACCCAATGCAGCCAAAAATAAAAAATAAATAAATTTATGGGGGAGAAAAGGTAGTCAGGGAACTAGGGGTACTACAAGCACAAGTGAAAGAAAAGAAAAGGGCAGGATCTGACAGAGTAATGGCAAAGATAACTGGTTAGCATGGTTTTTTTTTTTTTTTTTTTTTTTTGCGGTATGCGGGCCTCTCACTGTTGTGGCCTCTCCCGTTGTGGAGCACAGGCTCCGGACGCGCAGGCTCAGCGGCCAAGGCTCACGGGCCCAGCCGCTCCGCGGCATGTGGGATCTTCCCGAACCGGGGCACGAACCCATGTCCCCTGCATCGGCAGGCAGACTCTCAACCACTGTGCCACCAGGGAAGCCCTAGCATGGTTTTTGAGGGACGGTGAAAGGTTACGCTGGAAAGACTGCCAGGGCTGCAGAGGAGCAGAGCCCGACAACAACGGAGCACCCCAAAGGTCGTGGGGATTCCAGCCCTCGAGAGTAAATCCCATCTACAAAGACCAACAGTCTCACTGTATGCAGAACACACTTGGCAAGTAAAAGCAAAGGAAATATGACAACTTTCCACACATCCGATGGGATTCTTCACGTCAGCACTGTTTCACTCCCTACCAAACCAGAGAGTTCACACTCTAGAAAAAATGCTCCAAAACACTACCTGACATTACAAGGAAATTACTGGCAAACCTTATTTCCAGGTTATGAATAGTATTCAATTCACATGATAAAATACTGATAACCATAAATAAATGTTACTCTTACAACTGCTATGTAATTTCTTTTTATTCTTCAATTTTGAAATAAAGTTGAAAGTACTGCATCAAAAGACAGTAAAAGAGTTATCATTACTTTTTAAACTGACAAGCAAAAAAGACATAACAAGTGCCAGGAAAATAAAAATGGCGCTGTTCACTTTCCAGAAGAAAAAATAAATTGAACTAAAATTATTAAGCTAACAAAGCAAGAGAAAATATGAGTAGGAAAATGACAGTTATCTGCAAAATTCATAAATGTGTCTTTTGTATAACCATAATGATCATATTTTATGCTGTCATTTTGCATTTAATTGCTCACCCTGGTACTTTTCTTCATAGAAGCCATCAGTATCCCACAGAGCCAGATGCTGAATTGCAAAAACATACTGTGACCATGGACTTATAAGAAAGTTACTTTGCTGAGCTGTGGTGTATGACAAGTTAATTTTTGCAATTACACTTTTTCCAACAATAAATGAAGCTACTGCTTATGATTATCCTATATTATTTTTAAAAGGCAAGAAAATACTCTTTATAATAAACTAATCAAACTCTTTTAAAGACTTCAGTTGATGTGAGAAAGTTAACTTTTCAAAGAGCTCTTCTATCATATGTCCAAAAGTAAAAATCACCACCTCAGCTGAAATGTATGAGCAGCTTAACATGTTGTGACATGACTATGTTTTCTGAATGTTAATATACGATGCCAAGTTATTTCAAGCCGTTTAGGAAAGACTAACCTCAGTCTTTTGATCATTACTTTTCTTTCTGCTATATTATGCTAAACATAGTATTCAAAGGATCAGCCCATTAACTGTCATTTAGAAAGAAATGGCTAGTGCACAATAATTTATCTGCGGGGAGTAAATTGTTCTAAATTTAAAATATTTGCAATGGCCATCAATGTCACATACCCAGTAGTAATAAAACAGTAGGACGTTATGCATTGTGAAAACCTAGGCTGTCCCCTGTAATACAGTATCTTCACACATATACTACAAAATTTGGGAGCTATTATGTTCTGTTTTATTCATTAAAAGGCAGAGAGCAGGAGGACAGTTCTCTCCTAATGAACTTCCCCCCACATTAAAGCCAAAGGAGTTATTTCATGATTAATGTTAATGTATCAGAACAAAACAACATGAGGCAAGTATCCCAAACGCCTAAGTCAAATTTGCTTACGGGAGGAGGATATCTAAAAAATAACTACTTAATATATATATATATATATATTATAGCTCTATTACTTAGTGACTTAAAATTTAAGTGACGCTATGTTTTATTCACATAAAATGAAAAAAAAATGTACATTTTCACTACATTATATAAAAGGAGCATAAGATATTAAAATGCTCTAGGTAAATCTAATAAGTTTTTCACAGGACTTCAGTAAACATATAATAGTACTGATTTATTTTCATGTGTAACACTGTTCCCATGTCACTTCCTAATGGAAAGGGGTTTGTGAAGGTGTTATTTCAATACATATTTAAGACTTAATTCAATAAAAAAAATCCTAGAATTTTGGAGATGTTTTATTTCAAATCCTTTGTGTGTTTTTTCTCACTGTGGAATAAAACATGAGATATGTGCTTTTAAATTTACAAGTGCGCTTGGAGATCACCAGCTCAAACACTGAGTGCATAAGGTGAGAAGCACAGCACAGAGCTGAAACGCAGTCATCAATAAAGCAAGTGTCTGTCTATCAGGCCTCTAGGCTCTGACCCCTACTTGAAGGGAAATGATAAACCTTGCAGATGTCCTTCAGGCCACACAGTAAGAAGAAACCTGCCCGAGCGCCGGGGTTTGTATCGTTTGTATTTCAATTTCCCCACCAGCCCTGAACCTCCTCCCGGGTCCCCTGCATCCGCTCTGTGTACTCCAGCCTCTCACATGGGCCAGGGGCTTGCTGCCCACGTTTCCAGTCCCCACCTTATGCCTATTCTCAGCATCTCTTCCTGGGTGACCCACAGACATCACACCCTCAACACAACCAAAACCAAATCCCTCCTGCTCTCCTCTCCCAAAGCTGCTTCCGTGGAGTAAGCCCACCAGCCACCTACCTGAGATCAGTGCTCTGAACTCTCCTCAGTTCCTCCCTCCCCCACCTCCTCCTTCAGCTGGGCCCTTAATTCTGTCCTTCCCACATCAGAAACATGTCTCCACTCCACCCCTGTACTCTACTCTGACCGCCTCATCTGGAACCTTCCCCCACTCCAGCCTCGCGCTGTCTCACTGGTTCCAGGGGGACAGCCTCTGCTGATGGGGCCCCCAAAGCAAAGCCTGTCCCTGAGGCGGGCTCCTCACATACAACTCCCATGGGGTGGGGATCTGACAGCGCTGATGGCCTCACCATGACCACAGGGAAAAGCACAAAGTAACGCACACAGGTTCTAAACCTTGTCCTCTTTTCCATGCTTCTCTCTCCTCTAGGCCCTTCTAGGGAAACATTAGGCTCCTGACTGGTTCTCACACAGCTTTCTCTGCCTGAAATGCCCTCTCCTACTGTATCCACACAGAAAACTCCTACGCTCTCCAAAGTGTCTGTGATATTTTCTCTGACTTCCCCAGGCCAGACTAGTTACCCCGCCACGTGCCCCATGCACATGTTACAGCCCCTATCTTGGGACCGACTGCTGGTGTGACTGGATTATGAGGGCGTGGACTGAGATGGGGGTTACTTGTGCCCAAGACAAAGACACTGTTCACTAACTTTATTAATTTTAAATGAATTGAACTTGTTGGGAGATAAAGCATTTTAAGAGCTTAACTAAATGGAAAACACAATCATTTTCTTTAAACTTAAAACTTCGACAAGAATAAAAAAGAAAGGTAGCAAATTAGTGCTGGGAAAATACAAACTAATTGCTATATTCCCATTCGGAACCGATTTTACAAATGGGACTAAAAACAAGGAAGGAAACACCTCTGTCTGGTTTTTCAAGGCAAGAAAAGGAAGAATCATTATGGCAGCAAGGTAAGGCTCTCCTAGCTCCACAGAACCCAAGATGCAGAATTCACAGTTCCTAACCACAGTTGTACAGAATGCTCGTGTTTCACGTATAAGGCTAGAATTAAAGACTGAAGAGTAATCTTAATAAAAATGTGTGCAGACATAGCATTTTTATAGTTTCTAAGCCACTACATACATTAGTTCATCAGCTACTCAAAAGACACATCATTTCTCCATTTTCAGGTGCAGAAACTTCAGGCAATTTTCCTATAACTAAGACACAGAGGCTGGAACATGAACCCAAGACCTCTAACTCTAACTCCATTGCCTCTCTGACAAACACATTTTAAAAGTGTGCAACACAAGGCCTCAGAACACTAAGCTGTGAAAGTGGCCAAGACACATGCATAATGCAAGCGAGTGTCAAATCACACACTGAGGGGGGGACTACTGAAGTTGAAAATAAAAGACAGAATAAATAAACATTAATCAAATGTTTAATTCTGAATAAACCTTAATGAATAACTTTGCTTTAGATTATAAATCATTGTATTAGGGCTGCTACAACAAACTACAAAAAAAATTAGTGGCTTAAAACAACACAAATGTATTATCTTACAGACCGGTATTCAGAAGTCCAGAAATGACTGAGCTAACATCAAAGCATCAGCAGGACTATGCTCTTTTCTGGAGGCTCTAGGGGAGAACTCCTTTTCTTGTCTTTTCTGCCTTCTAGAGGCCACTCACGTTTGCTGGCTCACGGCCCCTAACCCATCTTCAAAGCCAGCAAAGGTGGGTTGAGTCCTTCTCCCATCACATGGCCCCCTCTTCTGTCCCTTCTTACGCATTTGAGGACTCTTGGGATTACACTGGGCCCACCCAGATAACCCAGGATAATCTCCCTATGTTAGGTAAACTGACTGGCAACCGTAAATTCCACTGGAATCTTAATTCCCCATTGCCACATAATGTAACATGGTCACAAGTTCCATGGATGAGAGAGTGGACATCTTTAGTATTAAGTGGGAAAGGAGGAGGAGAGGTTGCATTATTCTGCCAAACTAAATAACCAAGATTAAAACTGGATACTAAGTAAAATATAAATTGAATTTTGATGTTTTGTACCCCTTCCCCATGAAATGGGGTCCATGGAGAATGGACAGAGATAATTGATCATTCATTTAAACTGTTGTCTCATTCTGACAGGACATTAGAAGAAAATAACAAGAGTGTTACTTAAAAGACTTCTCAGTCTTATCTAGTAAAATGAAGACTTTATCATAGTTATTTTACATTTTCCTTCTTATCCAGACTCAGTTTGACTATTCTAACCTTTGCAGAGACAGTTTTTCCATTCTCCCCTCAGGTTCACTACACCTGTATTTACTTAAAATGTAGAGGGCAAAAGTCAAAGACAATGATGAACTCATTCTGATTGCCAACGTGTAAGCTAGTGAACATCAGCAAACATGTATCAGGTAATAAGAATAAATTACTAAAACTAAAGGCTCTCTACTGCTTAAAAAGCATACTTATCTCATTTGACTCTAGCATCACTTGAGATGTATTTACAGAAATATTATGCAAGTTTCTCAATAACACTCAGAAAAGAGAGGTGATGCTGACAACCCCCCAGTTCTTAAGTGCACAACCGCATCAGCCAGTGAAGACAGTATTTACCACGTCTGAATAGCTGTGGGAAGAGGGATGGTACCCAAATAAGGGTAGAGGGGGAAAACCTAAATTCAGTAAAAACACTATAACATTTTCCCAAACAACATTATTCACATATTTTAGTTACACACATTGGGGGGTGGGGGAGGGGAAACACATGAAGAAAATGTATAATTACACATTTCTACTCAAACATTAAGAGAAATCTGAATTAATTAGAATTTTAAATTGAAAATACTGCAACAAAAATCAATACTCCTACATGAGAAAAAAATGAAAATTAGAAGCCTCATATTACCACTGGAAAAGTTTACAGCATTTCTTCATTTTCACTTTTCTATTTATTTGTGTAAACTCTGCAGGATTAGTGAAATCAATTAAATAAAAGAGATACTGTGCAAAAACCATGGAAGTTTAAATATTATGGTAAACTTTTAAAAGTTAAAATGTGCCTGTCCTAATGGAAAACTGGGTTAAAAATATATTGCAAATATAAAAGCACAAAAATGCATTGAAAGTTATGTCTTTAGTACATTTATGTGAACTAAAAATAATTATCTTTTTGAACAGCAGTTACAAACAGACTCTTCTAGGTCAAATTCTTTTAGAACACACTGTTTGAACTGTTCAAAAATCAGCATTAATGTTTATACAGTAACATTTCCTCGTGTAGACAATAATGGAAAAACTTCATTCCCCCCACAAAATTTTGCCTCTATAAGTACCTTTAACAAAGTTGGAGGAAACACATCATGCTTGTTGATAGTGATGGGATTATTTCAAAACCCAATTAGATCTGTTCATTCCCTTTTGCTTAATTAAAGCAAAAGGCATCAAAATCTTTCACAGAAGTAATCATGTGGAAGCTGGCTGGCACAGACACAGTAATTAACTCAACCTTATCACTGAACTGTACTGGGTCACTCAAGTGCAGCCCAGTATCAAAGCTAAGAATCGATGCCATCAGGCTAACATCTTAGAGTAACACGGAGATTGAATAATGCCATCTGGTAACGGACAGGCTTTGTTCCTGCTTAGCGGTGCTGGATAAATGTTTCTGCTCATAACTTTAATGTGGCAGCTTAACCATTTAATCATTGTACATTAATACATTATCAATATAATGAACATGTAACTACAAAATTACTTGTCAAAGTAATCACATATTACAGATTTTGTGCATAAGTGCAACACAAGGGGATTCTGAGTATTAACTGTGCGTTACAAAGGAGATATATTATGGATTTGTAAATATACATAGACATTTTATATATAGTAAAGTTTAAGTTCTAGAAAAATTGTTTTTATTAAATGAAACCATTCTACGCTACATCTTTCATCAGATATACATTTGGGTAGTTTTAATGTGGCTTAATTCAACGTAAAAGACTGATGCTTACGCAATTTTTAAAAATTCAGTTTATTCAATTAGGCGAATTTACTTGATATTATATTTGTTTTACTGGAAAATATTTCAAAATATAAGAAATCATCTTTTGAAAATGCATCGCTTAAAGTCATCTATTCATCATCTCCAGTTAAGTTCAAGCACATTTTATTATTTTCCTAAAGGATCAAAAATTCTGTTGCCAAGATATTCTTTTGAGGTCTTTCACTTTCACCAAGTAAGACACTAAATCTTAGGGGACGACGATCAGCAAATTCTCTGCGACAGGCCCTAAGCCTGCTGAGGTGATGCAGCTGACACACTTTGATGTGCCGTGCCTGGGCACATTATGTTCATGTGGTGTGTACATCTGGGCACCCTTTATGGCAATGCAGCAAGCGGCCAATCATTTATTCCACTCTGATTAGCACACATGTAAATCCTCACCAATCAAGCCACGCTCGGGGTTACTGTTGTGGCAGCCATACAGCAAGCTGGCAGAACATACGAGCCAAGTATGAGAAGACACTTCTGGGCTTGATCTGAACCTGCCATCGCACCAGGCAGGTTCCCCCAGAATGGGCTGTAACCAGCTCTCCCTTTCAAAACTGATCAGAGGGCCCAAAAGAAAAAGGTCAACAGGCAGAAAGCTGATTGGCTACAATTCTTGATTCTTCACTAGTCCTAGGAATACACCTGAAGCAACATGCTTCTCGTTCACTTAAAAGCACAGTTTACCACAAGCAAAAGGCAGGATTCGGTTACAAACAGGCTTCATAACACAGATACAAGGAAACTCTGAGGACTGTCAGTTACCTACGAGATTACTAGAAAATAATATGAAATAAATCTCTAGATGTCTAAGTGTGATATGATGTAATGCCTACACAGGCCTACAGTCAGTGTAATAACTATATGTTAAGAGCCTAGGTAAATCATTATGTCCTTTTATTAGTCGTTTGTTAACATATAAACTTAAATTAATTTTTCGTGCCAAACTACCAAAAACAGTAACTCCATCTTTGAACATGCTTATGACAATTTTATTTAAAATATATAGATAGATGGATGGCACTTAGTTCGGGATTTTTTAATTTGATTTTTATGTTACTTCTTTCACCATGATGAAATCCTCATGGCATGTTCAGATAACACCATGCACAACAGTAATTTACCAAATTGTTCAAAGTCAGAAAGAACAGAGATTGCGCTAGTAAAAATGAAAGTTATAGCTACACTTAGATGTGTTTTAATAAAAAGATTTTTCCAATAAATATCAATTTATGCTGTTTTGGAACGTTCATTTAACTTGCTATTACAATTTACATCATTGAAGCAACGAGGGATTCAATCAACAGATACTGACGGATGCCTCACACGCAGGGGCACTGCACTAGGTGCGGGAGATGCAAACAGGTAAAGACGGCACCGCCCATCCCCACAAAGCAGCACCTGCAGAAGGAAACTGCCAGATTCACAGACAATAGCACTGAGATTGATAAGTGCATAAAGACATCAGACCAATACAAAAAAGGAAACCAGACAGTTTCGAAGGGATTAGAATCCTTCCTCAAGAAAGCAACGGCCACCTGACCTCTTAAAGCGCTTAGGTATTTTATGGTAACTAAAATTTTAGTCCACTTGCTAGACAGTTATTTACTAATAACTCACTCTGAAGTGTGTGAGGTAAATAGAACAACCGTTGTCTCTGCCTTCGTGGAATCCACAGCATAGTTGGGAGAAAGACTGTAAACATAGAAACAGTCGCACATAAAGAATTCTGCCTTGACTAGATCCAGGGGACACTGATCGTCTCACCCACCAGCACTGCAGGCAGGGTGGTCAATTACAGGTGATGTTAAGACTACATTACAGATGTCAACACAACGAGGAACACACCCTCTTCTCGAGGAAAATAATAAAGGCAATTTCTATGATTTTTCCAAAACAAAACTAAAAGCTTTGAGGAAGACAACACAGTATAGAATAGTAGAAAAGACACTGAACTAGGAAGCAAGAGATGAAGATGTTATGAACCTTTCAAAGTCTACAAATAAATCCTATAGAAATGATACTATAGCAATCTGATATTCAAGAATTTTTGTGGTAGAATTTTCATTTTTACCTAATTCATTTTAAAAGATATTACCACCTAACACCATAATCCAAAGCACCCATAATCATGACTAGCCACACTGCATGGACTGATACGTGCCCACGGACCCCAAGCAGCGGGGCAGAGGTGGGGGGCTCAGACGCTCAGTTCTATATAAGGCCTAATCGTTGGTTGAAAAAGGAGAGCAAGAAAATGATCTTTAGTAGCTGACAAAGGACCCTGGCCCAGAGATGAGTCAATGCAAATACAGTCCTAGAGATACAATACAAACCACTTTTTGATCTATAAATAGGTACTATAGTTTTGTGTTTTACACGCATAGAGTGTGTTCCCACCTGCAAAAGAAAATTCACATCTCACATCAAGACCTTACTTAACCTATTTCTTTTAATTTTCATATTGTCAAAAATGTCCAGTATTTGTTTTCTATTTACAAGACATAAGCTATTAACTTTTAAATATATCCCTACATTATTTAATCACAAATAAGGACAAAAAATTACGATTTCACCAACATAAATGAATTCTGAGTTTTTCTACACAAAAAAAGACATGGTTTTTTTCCATAAAACAAACCATATAAAAATATATGGTTTGGGGCAAAATATATTTTTTAAAAATTTTAACCTAGAATCAAAAATAGAGTCTTTAATCTACCAATATATATTCCTAGGGCCACAGATGTGCAATATATGTAGAAGACATTTTAACTAAGATAATTATATACTCCATCAACAAAGTTGTTTTAAGGCATATAATAGATATAAGGCAGTACTATATCAATATTATAGAATGAAGAACATCTGGGCAACTGAGCATTTTTCATTGTATTTCCAAAGGGCATTCCATTCAACTAAATCGGAGTTGGCAAGTTAAGTGGCTCATGTGCCACCACTGATTCTTCATGGTCTTCATTCCCCACAACATCAGGGGCAGCCTCAGGATCCCTCTCAACACAGCACCACTCACCCACTTCCAACAGATGGGAGCAGAAATCTACCCATCTTCCCTGAGCTACCTCAGGGGACCTTACTGACAAGTTGGACTCTGGGTTTACAAAATTACAAAGTAATGCCTTTCTCAAGTCAAAACACCATAAACATACCATTATTTATCAATCCCCTATAAACCGACTGAGAAACTTAACTCAACATGGCATAACTTGGTCAAAATGTATTTTTGACATTAAATGCAATGACAGATGACAGTAAAATGCAGCTAGGGAAGGGTCAATCTTCTAATCATAACACTGGAGTCTACGTGAGATAAGGAGAAACACAATCTTTAAGAAAAGCAAAAGTCCTGTTATCAAAAAGACACATTTCCACCAAATCTGCTATTAAGTTCAAAGGCACAATAAATTACAGGATGAATATACCTGCAATTCAATAGTGCTTTGTCAACACTTTCCTCCACTTTCAAAAAACAAGACTCTTCGTTCTGGGTCTAATGCAACAAAACATTATACTAAAGCTCTTTTTCTTAAAATAAATTTATTTTATCTATTTATTTTTGGCTGCTTTGGTTCTTTGTTGCGGTGCATGGGCTTCTCACTGCAGTGGCTTCTCCTGTTACGGAGCACGGGCTCTAGGTGCATGGGCTTCAGTAGCTGTGACTCGCGAGCTCTAGAACGCAGGCTCAGTAGTTGTGGCTCATGGACTTGGTTGCCCCGCGGCATGTGGGATCTTCCCAAACCAGGGCTCGAACCCATGTCCCCTAGCATTGGCAGGAGGATTCTTAACCACTGCGCCACCAGGGAAGCCCCTATAATCAGCTCTTAATGCAAAGAGCACAGCAACTTAATTTAAGCAAGAAAATGCAAACTTATGCTTCACAAAGAATTGTCATTTATGTAAAATGATGGCGATGGCAACGCTGTTTTAGTATTAAACAACTCAAGGTAACATATTTTTTAAAAGAATAAAAGGCTTACCATTTCATGAACCTGCAAACTCTTCAGAGATGGTCAGTTAAAAAAAGAAAAAAAAAACCATTATCTTCAACAAGTTTCTTTGGGTCCCTCTGGCCGTGAACCCAGGTCTGTGTCATGCTCAGCACCCCTCAGAGTAACAGCCATATTCAGGGAATACAAAAGAGAACTTCTTCCGTTTCACTTTCACGATTATAATTGTACTGAATTATATCCTGTTTAACAGCGTATCTATAACATGCTATATAAAAGAGCTCCCTACACAGTTCCAATAAAAACAAAATCATTTCAAGGACCTAAAAAATCTGGGCAAATTGACACTTAGCACCTACATCTACCTTGTATCTCACCGCACCTAAGAGAGTAACCAATTAACTAATCAACATAAATGTATGGTGGGAGGCAGCTTGGAGATATTTGTTAGTACATTATTTATCAGCAGGACAGGTCATGGTAACATAACTCGTTGATGATTTTATTACTAAAAACATTACCATAGCCTGTAAAAATCAATGCCTGTGGCAACCAGATACGGCCAACCCCTGTAACATACCCGTGTATGTGTCTACATGTGTGCCGGTATGTGTGTGTGTGCACGTATGTATGTGTACCTTTATATGCAAATATAATATATATCTATGTATAAATAAGTCTCTATATATGTCATTCTGCTTCTGATTGATAAACCATTTAACCAATATATAAAACTCATTTACATGCATTACAAACAATGTAAATCAAAAGTCAATGTATCTCACTTTAGATTTTCAAAAAAATCACCTTTTCTTTAAGGAAAATACTATACTGTAATACATATTTATCAGCTTAAAACATTGATAATAATACATGTTTTTTATCTCACTACGAATTTGAACACTCTTGAACTGTTGTATAAAAGAGGAAGTAGGGCTTCCCTGGTGGCGCAGTGGTTGAGAATCCGCCTGCCAATGCAGGGGACACGGGTTTGTGCCTCGGTCCGGGAAGATCCCACATGCCACGGAGCGGCTGGGCCCGTGAGCCATGGCTGCTGAGCCTGCGCGTCCGGAGCCTGTGCTCTGCAATGGGAGAGGCCACAACAGTGAGAGGCCCGCGTACCGCAAAAAAAAAAAAAAAAAAGATGAAGTACTTGCTTAATAAATTATAAACTTGGGATAACTTCGACAGAAAATATCAGAGATGTGTTTAATAAGAAAACTGACCCAGGTACAGATAAGACACAAGCACCCTTCTCATTTCATATCTAAACTCAGGGCTAAGAATCTTTCTTGACACTGACCTAGTATCACACCAGAAAGTTGATGCCAACTGAAAAGGCAATGTAATAATATGCAAACTGCTTTTAATCAGCAGCCACTCCAAAATGTAATGCCACCTCTGATCTAATACCTCATTAGAAGAGCATTCAAAAATGGAGTATTCAGGGCTTCCCTGGTGGCGCAGTGCTTGAGAGTCCGCCTGCCGATTCAGTGCCCCGGTCCTGGAAGATCCCACATGCCGCGGAGTGGCTGGGTCCGTGAGCCATGGCCGCTGAGCCTGCGCGTCCGGAGCCTGTGCTCCGCAACGGGAGAGGCCATAACAGTGTGAGGCCCGCGTACCGCGAAAAAAAAAGGAGTATTCACAGGCATGTCTTCTTTATAGATGTTTTCACTATAATAATGGTAGCTGAAATGGCACCCCACAGAGGGCTATATGCATACCAAGCTAAAACATAAGCAAATTAAACCACAAACTCTACTTTGAAGTTTGAATTTCAACATTTACAAAATAAAGCTGAGACAGGCATTTTATTTACTTATAGAGGCTTATGAAGTCTATTCCCTAAATATGTAAAATAGTCTTCTCTTGCCACAGTGCAATAAACAAATCGGCAAGTGGGGTCTAAACTGTTCATAGGTCAAAGGCCAACAGTATAAAAGAGGCTAGAATTTTTTTTTTTTAATTTTTTTAACAAAAAATACAGAGGCAGAAATCAGGGTCAGGTTGAGGATCAGATTCAAATTAGAAACCACCACATAGAAGAAACAGAGCTTCATCAAAATAGTTGGGTGAAAAGCTAGCTGTGACAGCTACCTTCCATGGTGGTGGGGCAGGGAGGCCTCAGTGACTGCTGGAAGGAGCAAGAGAACAATTCTGGAACTGCTTTGTTTCTTGATTCAGGGGCTAGTTATGTGGGTACATTTATGAGATCTGTCAATCTGTACACTTAAGACTTGTGCACTTGTCTGTACATGATATCCATACATACAATTCAAACCAGAGCTACCTTATAGGCAGCAGGAAAACAGGATGTACAGGAAAATTAAAACATCACAGGATGGTTGATCTTTGTAATAAGTTGTCTCACTATTTGCAGTGAGACAACTGCAAAGGAAACAGTTGTTTCCTTTTGATGAGCTGGTCAACAAACTGATTCAAGGAGGGAACACTCATTCAAGCCGGTTTTAATGCCAAATAGCACTTGTGATAATTGTCTGCTGTTTTAGGCAGCTTGGGCTGCTATAACAAAATACCACAGACTGGGGACACTTAAACAACAGATGTTTATTTTCTCACTTTTGGGAGGCAAGTCCAAGATCAGGGTGCAAGCACTGTCAGTTTCTGGTGAGAACTCTCTTGCTGGCTTGTAGATGGCCACCTGTCACTGTGTCCTCAGGTGGGGATGAGAGAGAAGAGCAAGGGAGGTGGGGTAGGGGGAGAATGCTTGAGTGTCTCTTCTTAAAAGGACACAAATCCTATCCTATCAGGACCCCACCCTTGTGACTAAATTTAACCTTAATTAACTCCTTATAGGCCCTGTATCCAAATATAGTCACACTGGGGGTTTGGACTTGATAATATGAATTTTGGGGGGACACAACTCAATCCATAGCACATACTAAATACCTGGCACCGTTAGAATGCCAATAAACATATTTTAATCTTTGATAGATTAACTTAATGGAAAAAAACAGGAATAGGTTGCAGAATCAAAACTAATTTTACCTTTAAGATGACAAGGGCTAAAACCCAAGGCAGACAACAATTACATGTGGTCTCAGTTGTGTTTCTCTCCTTTCTTAAAATGATTGTCTCACCATTGTAAACTAACACGGTTTTGAGACTAAGTGTCCTCTGTCATCTCAGAAACACCTCACCATTTTGAAGACTGAAGGTAAAGCTGAAAAGAATGACCTTGAAGAAAAGGGAATACAGCTCAGATCTAGGAGAAGGGGGTTACATAAAGCTTAGAAGAGACAGAATTGGGGAGAGGACTAGAGAAAAACCAAATAATGAAATTATCTCGATTTGCCCTTGCTGGAGGAAAGTGAAAAGTGCTGATGGCACTGTGCACCCTTACCAAAAGCATGGCTTCAGCAGTTTTCTACCATCTCAGAAAGTGGTACAGACAACCCTGACCTAAAGAAAATGCCAAACCTGTGGCAGCACAGAAACTGCTCATGGTAAACTAATTAGATGGTTTTTATCCAGAACATTTCTCCGAAGAAAGCAAAAGGAAAGACTTTAAATTTAGGTATGCTATATAATTTATTCAAAAATTTACGTTGCATAGATGATTTGCGGATTTAGAAAATAGTGGCATATTAAATGAGTAAACCTCACAAAGTAAAACAAAATATTTCCCATTCAACAAACCGTATTTTACCCTCCAAATGTCCTTAGAAAATAAACTGTAAAGTATACATGAACTGAAAACTGCCATATTTTGTGTGTTTTTTTTATTCAAGCATGATAACAATAGTTATGCTGTGGGAACACAGTGCTAACATTATTGTAAATGGCAGTGGCAGTGACAATTTAAATAATACAAACACATTTTAGGGGCAACTTTAATTTACTAAGAGGAGCATATACATATAATTTTCTCTCAAGAGAACCAACTCTCACAAATTACCTCTAGTCTTTCAATTAAATAAATATACTAAGATGTTAGAAAAATTGTGTTGTACTACTGGATCTATTTAAAATGTGATATAATATACCTTTTAATATTTTAACTGTAAAAAAATCCCACGTATAACAGGAAAACTATTCCACATAAACCTACCTAACAATTAAAAAATGCCTGCTTAGATTTGTCCAAATCTAGCAAATTAAGGACCAAAACCAGTGTGCCAGGCAGTAAGTATTCCCTCATAAAGCCTTTACTACAGCACCTCACTTCATACTTATAAGCCCCCTAAAATGGCACAGAACTGGTTTTTCGTCCACTTTTTCACCACCGAGTGAAACTGCTCACCTCCGTTCAGACATTTTAAAAATCCCAAAACTCTTTCTGACTTACTTCACTCTGTATGACACCACATAGCACAGGGTGATCAGCTCGGTGCTTTGTGTCCACCTGGAGGGGTGGGATAGGGAGGGTGGGAGGCAGACGCAGGAGGGAGGAGATATGGGGATGTATGTATATGTATAGCTGATTCACTTTGTTATAAAGCAGAAACTAACACACCATTGTAAAGTATAATTATACTCCAATAAAGATGTTAAAAAAAAAAAAAGAAAACCCAAAACTGTCTCAACCCCTTAGATGCAATTCAGGTATCATCTCCTCCAAACAGACTACTCTGAGGTCTCATGCACAACCATTCTCCGGGTGATAGACCTACGTACCCTTCCCAACTTCTTTTTTAAATAAAACATTTAACTTTTATCATTGACAAAAGGTTTCATAGTGGTGAGAATAAAAACGAAACCTGCACAACCCAAGGCACATGTGACAGGCAATATCTCTTAAAGGCTTATTTGTTCACTTTCATTCAAGTGTGTGTCCATACATCAGATTTTATCTTTGTGATGCAATACAGAGGAAAACATCTGTTCAGTTCCAGGCGAAATTGGGCCCAAATGTATTTTAAACATGGCCCGTACCAGAACATTAAAAACTGATTAGATTAATAATGATTCAGAAAATCCCTGGGTGAGGGGAGGTAAAAGGACGGAATGAAGGGCGGGGTGGAAGGACACAGGAGTGCTTATTAGGGAGCATCTCTGTATAAAAGGTGCACGAGAATACATCCAAACTTTACCCAGAAGCTTTCTACACTACGGTTATGGCAAACCTCTGCAAATGCTTTTTGGGTTTACTACTGGGTTGCATGTTTGTCTGAGGGAAGCAGTGAGGGGAGCATTAAAAGAAAAGCGAGCATACTCCTCCCCAACTTCCACTCCCCACCACCAATCAGGCCTCACCCTCGATGGCCTCATGAAACCTGGGGCATGTTTCGGGAAAAATCTTGCCTTGCTATTTATAATGATCAATTTATATCTTTCTTTCTGTACCACAAGTGTACAGTCTTGAGGCAAAATTTCAAAGAGCCTTCTTGCTCTCTGCATGCTGAGACATCTGAGACACAGTGTTTCAGGCACGATGAGCAGACAGAAGGATGGACCTGGGGAGGCTTACTTACCTCACCATACAGAGAACTCCTTTCCAACATTAGGGTCTGCTCGATCCAAAACATGCAAACATCACGCATGCAAGGGTAAGTATCATGAACAACAACGGGAGAGACAAATGAGTAATTTAGCTGTGCTGTTTATAAATCCAGATGTTAATACGTCCAGCTTATTTAAAATGGAATATACACTTCAAGGTCTGCTTTTGCTGAATCACAACATGAAATTTTTTAAATGGCTCATATTTTAAGTTTAAAATTCCTTAGCTTTATCTGATGTCCATTCACAGGAAGTTCCTGAAGTTCAAAACCTTAGTAGCTGTCATTGTTGTGGTCCTGCATCCATTATGCATAAACATAAGAAAAAAATCTTATCAAACAAAATCACAGACTGCTTTAGGACTCTGTCAATTGAATGCATTTCTGCACTATCGACCTGAACACTGGAATGAAGAAATGTAATCAAATATGCTGATATGATGTTGGCACTAAAAAACAATTGAATTTTTTTTCCTCTGTAGCTGCTTGAACTATCAAGGATTTTAATCTATGATAAATTCTATAACCATTAAAAATCTTAGACCATTGATTTATGCCTTAATTCAGACATGCTGAGCTCTTCAAAATAAATGTTCCAAAATAGCATACACTGCAAACTGCAATTCTGACAGAAAACAGATGTTAAAATGTTAGTATCTTTCCTGAAGATATTATAGTGTATTAATTGCTGGTCTTCGTAATGTAGCTTCTTAGTTTTACATAATTTAAGTTTTAATTCATCGTTTAATATTTAAGTAGTTTTTTTCTCAAGATGTGTTTTCTGCTTAAATGTTAGCCACTAACCATGGTATATATAAAACAATTCTATGGCATGAATATATGACAGAGCCATGTATTATATGACATCACTATGATCACAAATATGAAAGCGATCACAGCAGTTTATATTCTAAACAACTAACAGCCATTTTAATTTAGCATTAATACATAAATAATTTAAGCTTAGAGACAATGCTTAAAAAAACAAAGACCAAAAGTACAACCAAATCACTTTCTCTACAAAGAATTCTTTCAGATTTTAGTTAGAAATAATGAAGTTTTGGGGGGATATCAAACTCCATATTCAAAGCTAATTTGTATTCTATTTTCCTGCGAAAACTATGGGGACCCATACTGGTGTATGTGCCAAAGGATACACGGTCTCCTCACAGAAGCAGAAAAGGATACACAACATTGCCCACCTAACAGCAAACAAGAAGCTAATGAGACTGGAGAAGGGTCCAAGAAGTTGACGAGGGAAATGCCAACTTCCATGTCAGCTTATGAATTTGGACAGAGGTCCAATTAAATTTTTGAAGTTATTATTAGAATAAGTGCCCTCGTGCAAGGTGCTCCTCCTTAGCTTCCTCCGAGGACAAAACTCTTCGAAGCAGCAGCCTTCAACAGCGCAATGTCTCATCAGCAGCAGACCAGTTCAACGCATTTTATAGCATGCTTTAATAAACTTTTGTAGGTTATTATTTTACGCAATATAATTTGTAAACTGTGCCTTTATTTGTTTTTTATGTGTTATATAGCCTCAATATGATGAAATTAGAAAAGAATGTCGATAAAGGAAAATTCACAAAGAGAGCCTGTGAAGAATGCTTGTAGTATCTCGCCCTACCTCCAAACTACCTTAAGACCATGTAAAAGTTCAGGGGCCGTCCTTATCAGGACACAAGAGTGCTCAGGGTGTACCTTTTTCCACATTATTACCACATCACAAACCTCTCACGCACCCCTACCAGTTTTGATAAAATTAAAGGCATCCGTGCAAACACCACATGCACACGTTTCCCTTCTATTTACTTGTTTGCTTTCTCCTTGGAAACAACATTGCCAAGAAAAGTTCCATGCAGGCCTTTTAAGATCAGTGGTTTCACAGCTATAAGCAAAGCAATAATACAGTAACTGCTCAAAATAAAAGAGATTTGCATCCACTTAGTTCCATTCTTTTCCTAAGGAACATTTTCCACATCAGCCGTAACACGCAGGACACCACCGTCAAGAAGGAAAACTGGCTAGGTTAAAGTGGTTTCCTCTGGAGGACAGGATCTTTCATGTTCTATATTAAGCATCTGTTCATTGTTTGAATTTATATGATCATAGTCTTTAGAGGAATAGGAAAAAATAATTGTTTAAACGAGGGGATTAATTAAAAGACTTACCAAAGTAAAAGGCAAGCAAAACTGGCTTTCTGTGATACATGTGCTCTCCCGGGGCCCCTGTTTTCTTCTCACCACTCTAACAGCCTGCGTCTAACAGCCCAGTATGCGTCCCCCCATATTCTTGCTCTTGTAGATATGTCCCACAAAAAAATCACAGCAATTATTTCTGAACAAGAGTCCTCATAGTGACTGAAACTTTAAGACATTTCATTTGTCCCCCAAAGCACTCTATTCTACAAGGAAACAAGGAAGTAGTGAGCTAGCAGACAGCTACTATTTAACACCAAACAACCTAACTGAAAACAAAAATGCAGAAATCCAAACTGGAAGACAACTTTCCCATACACACGAAAATAATACTACACTGCATTTACATATTATTTACACACACATACACACAGATTATCTTACACGTTTGCAAACTAGATATTAAAAATTATCATCCCTATTTCACAAATTTGGAAGCCAACTGCCAGTTGAGAAAAGATGAACATGCTTATTAGCACAAAATCATGGGGAAGAAAGGAAAAAAATTAGTATGTTTTTATGAAGGCTAGGAGAAACCTAGTAAGTATATATGACTAAATAAATATGGATCCTAGCTCCAAGTCAGACATTCCTTCTATCACTTGGGATTCTAAGGTTAAACCTTGGCAAACAAATTAGGATATGGTAAGCAAAAAAAGAAAGACATCAAGGGCTATCAAAAATAAAATTCAAACAGAGGAGTACACGGGGTTTGAAAAATGAGCTAGAACAAAGATGCTTGGAAGAATAAAGAGGCAAAAAAGTACAAAAATTGTGTTTTAGCAGGTACACTTTAGCCAAGGCACCACTTCTATATTTTTAGCACTTGCCCCAATAGTTCACATGTTTGTATCCTGACTACCAAAAGAAGGAAACAGGACATTCATCCACCAAGAATTCACGAGAGATTGCCACCAGCAAAAGGGGCCTAGAGGTTAGGCAAAAAAGCTAATTGCTGCAACATATATTAATATCTGAAAATTTTTTCTAATCTTACGTATCTCCCATCCCAGAGCAATCCATATACATATAAACAATCTGATAAATATGGCAAACAAAGAGAATCAACAATAGCTCAACATGGCAAATTACTTTGGCCCAGACTTCTGTAACTTCTGTGAAAAAGAGTAAAAAAGAAACTCAAAAGGAAATTACATCTGCTTATATTCACTGTAGACCAGAAAGCAAACTCCTATGCTTTCCTTAACTCTCAGTTTCATCTTCTGTAAAATTAAAATACCAATAATGGGTTCATCAATGTCATCAACTCACAACATGTAAGATGGCATTATACAGAAGCAGTGTGTAACTCAATCTTAAAATACTTGCTTTTGATTATCAAATAAAAATTCAGACTAAAACAGATTCAAAAATTGCAAAGTAAACAGTTACGCTTCCAGTCACAATGGAGTAACCCAGAGCCCACCGTAAACAACTAAAAAAATCGGACAAAATATAGCAAACAACTATTTTCAAAAACTGGACAATGGGCAGAATAGAATTATGAGCCCAGAGAAGAGAAACAAAGGAAGTGAGACTTGTAACACCTTTGGATTTACGCCAAGAAGCAACTTTAAGACCACAGTGCAGGGACTCAAATAAAACACAGGGTCTCACTACAAGAGACAGATGAATCAACTGGAATTTGATGTTCAGAGAGCACAGAAAAGGGAGCTGCCCAAAGAAACAGCTCCAGAACTCTTAACAGACGTCCCCATGGATCCCTGGCTGAACACTAAGCCAAGCATGGATAAGGTGAAGTTCCTTGGGACTAGGAAAAAAGGCAAGAAAGGGAACTATTACTCTAAACTATTCCCAGCAATCACAGTAAGTATGGAACTTCCGGCCAGCCAGAGTGATGCGTCTTCTTCAAACAACGGAAGCATTTGGGAGTGACACAAAAGGGAATACTTCACCGTTGGGTTAGACTCCCCCTGAGAGACTTAGAAACTAACCTCTGAAGGACCAAGATGATTCTCAAGTGACTTAGATGATTGCCAGAAATAAATCCAACATTCTTTAAAGGAATATTACAAAATGAATCACAAAACAACCCCAAATTTACAACATCCAGTCAAAAATTACTAGACAAAGAAGCAACAAAAGCTAACCTGCAAACAAAGATAACAAATAAGTCAATAGAGACAAGCCTAAAGATTACACAATGATGGAATTATCAAGCACGTTCTCTAAAACAGCTGCTATAATTATGCAAGTGAACATAAAAGGAAAACCTTTTTTTAAATGAAGGGAATGGAAGATTTAATTTTTTAAAAAAAAAGAAGGAAATGAGCCAGAGACTCATAATCTGAGTATATCAAACAGGTTAACATATGTATACTGCAATTCCAGGAGAGAAGAGTTGGAGGTAGGTAGGGTAGGTAAAGGAGAAAAATGAAAAAATATTGAAAAAATAATGACCCGAAATTGTCCAAATTTCAAAACAAAATTTCATCTACAGATCAAAGAAATGTAACTAACCCCAAGCAGAATAAACACAAAAGAAAGCACACCAAGGCACATCAAAATATAATTGCTAAAAAGCCATTAAAAAGAGAAAACCTTAAAATTGAAAAAAGAGTGATTTATCTAGTGGAACAAAACGATTTCTCATCAGAAATAATAGAGAACAGAAGATAATGATAGGACATATTTAAAGAAAACAAACTCCCAGCCTAGAATTCTATATCTAACAAAATTTTCCTTCGAAAATGAAGATAAAATAATGATTTTCAGACAAACAAAAGCTGTGAAAATTAATCACCATCAGACATACACTATAAAAAAGTTAAAGAAAGTTCTTCTGGCAGAAAAGAAATTACAGATGTTGGAAATGTGGATCTAAATCCACAATGATAGCTGGAGACTTTAACACTTTTCTCTCAGTGAGAGAACGAACTAGATTGGAGAAGACAGCTATAAACCAACTTGACCCAATTTTTAACTACAGGATCCTCCACTCAGCGACAGCAAAATCACATTCTTTTCAAGTACATATTGAACATTTACCAAAATAAATCATATGGGCCATAAAACAAATCTCCAAAAATTTAAAAGTCATACAGAGGATGGTCTCACAAGGGAATTAAGGTATCCATAAATACTTGGGAATTAAACATGCTTCTAAATAATCTAGGAGAAGAAGAAATTGCAAGGGAAGTTGAATAATATTTTGAACAAAAAAATGAAAATGAAACCGTATTATGTATGTATGTTCAGGTGTAGAAAACTACACTGCTCTCATGCTAACAATTAGAAAAGGTCAGATAATCTACAGACTTTCCCTGAGCCCATCAAAGAGACGACATCAGAAGACAACTGTGTGATCTAAAGTCCAAACAAGGACACGGCCCTCTAAATGAAGAGGGAATGCATGCACATTTCACCTTGGACACAGAAGGGGCAGCCACAAGTGGCTATACAAGCAGACAGAAAGAAATCAGCCCAAATTTTAATGAACTGTTAAAGGCCAAAAGTGAGCCACTGTATCACTCTGGAATAGCTGCAGGCCCAGACACAAGAGTACATGGCAGTAAATCCAAGCTGTCTTCCCAGACCTCCACTGGTGCTCATGAGGAAGACTGGGGGCAAGTCAGGAGACTGAAAAGGATGCACCTGGGTGATACAGGCATGCAGGGGATGACCAGCAGCTACCAGGGAACAAACACAGAGCCCCAAGTGCTTCCCTAGACATTTGTCTCCCATGAAGCAAAGGCCTCAAGCAGCTAGGCAAGGACAGCAAATGCTGTCTCCCCAGAACAAAAACAAAGACGCACTGCTTCTGCAGGGGAGTAGAGGCCACACCCACCACCTCTGGGGTAGAGATAGAAAACCTCTTATATCCAGAACACAGGAAAAGACCCACTACTACCAGGTAAGTGTGCAAGAAACAACTGCTACCTCGGATGAAGTACAGGAAATGATCTTGTACTGAGGAACTTAAATGAGCTGTAGCTACTGCAGGGGGAGGGGCAGAAACTACCGCCCAAGACCCACAAAGACACAAAACCAAGTCTTACTGCCAAGAGGAGAAAGGGCAGGAACCAGAGGGAAGCCCCACCATGAGGATCAGGCACTTGAGGCCTTCCTGAGTCTAAAACAGGCTCCATGCAATGAAGAGCTGCCCAACTTCACCTATGAGCCTAGCACAGCAACACTAACAGCCATCTGACACTGGGGGAAGGGCGGGAACTCGGAGGGAGACGCTCTCTGAGACACAGACATGTGGGGCCTCCAAAAAGCTGAGGGTGGACCAAGAACACTGAGGAAAACCTCTAGAGTACCAGCTCCCACTCTAAGCAAAAGGCATCAGCAGCCCAGCACCAAGATGAATGTGAACACTCTAGTACACAAAGGTAACAGGTAACAATACCAACAGTAAAAAGCCAACACAGCTCAGCTCCTGGCCAGGCCGAATGGAGCCCCCTTACTAACACTCTCATTGAAGAAGAGGTGTGCCCATTTCTAGCAGTATTTACTTCAGTCTCTACTCTACTTCAGTCTACAGGTAATGTCAAACATTCAGTCAAAAATTACAACACATAAAACAGCAAGAAAAAATTTCTGGAATACCACTAAAGCAAGGCTTAGAAGGAATTCTGTAACACTAAATGCTTATTAAAAAAAAAAAAAAGAAAGAAAGAAAAAAAAAGGTCTAAAATCAATCCAGACTTCCATCCTAAGAAACTAGAAAAAGAACAGCAAATTAAACCTAAAGTGAGTGGAAGGAAAGAAATATAAAGACAAGGGTAGAAATCAATGAAATCTAAAATGAACAAAGAGAGAAAAATCAATAAAATCAAATGCTGGTTATTTGAAAAGACTAACATACCTGGCAAACTATTTTTAGCTAAAGTGATCAAAAACTGTTGAGGTGCTATGAAAATAAAAGGTAGCATTAAAATAATTACCTGTAAAAATAAAGGTATATAATAGGATAAAGAATATCACTTATAAAAAGACTAAATGTTAAACATATCACCAGTGAAATTAAAATAAATTTTCAAAAAAACATTTTTTAAAATTAAATTAGAAGTTCAGCTTCTGATCCTGAAATAGCAACTGTAGAAAGAGGTGTTAATATTGTTTTTAAAAATTGTTTTGGGAACTGTTTGGGGAAGCAATATAAACTTGAACAAGTATAAATATAATATTTAATTATGAGATTTCTCTTCAACATATAATAAAACAGCTCGAACTGTAAACCAAGAGTTTGACTCTAAATAAAAACAAGAAACAGATCAAAATGTGATTGGGTGATCAAAGTAAATAAATGACTTCCAATTTGCCCTATACCAATCACTTGACAGTAGAGCAAAACATTAATGAAATGCTAGCTTAAAAAAATGGGGGGCTTCCCTGGTGGCGCAGTGGTTGGGAGTCCGCCTGCCGATGCAGGGGACACGGGTTCGTGCCCCGGTCCGGGAAGATCCCACATGCCGCGGAGCGGCTGGGCCCGTGAGCCATGGCCGCTGAGCCTGCGTGTCCAGAGACTGTGCTCCGCAACGGGTGAGGCCACAACAGTGAGAGGCCCGCATACCGCAAAAAATAATAAAAAAATTTTTTAAAAAGGGAAAATGTCCAAATTTGGGAAGACATTTTGTCCTACAAATACTACTGTGACTTTATCTTATGTCCTGTTTCTTCAACTGTCAAAAAAAAAAAAATCACAAATACTTCAAGTCTCACTTTCCCTACCATCCTTTCTGATTTTCAAAATTATAATACATAATCAAATATTCTAATGGCTAATAAGTCATGCTTTAAATTTCTTGGCAAAAATCATGAACACTAAATAAAACTGTTCATGCTGGATAACATCTCCTCAACTGTTTTCTCTTTTATTTCTAATGAGGTGAGTAGTGTCCACTGTTTTAATATTATTTTCCTTAAGATCTCAAGATATCATGGAGTTAATTACATTTTCTAACCTTGTTCATTTTATACATGTCTCTGTAAAAAAAATTATTCATGTACTGGTCCTTTATTAAGGTTTGTGGGTATCTAAATTTCCCTAAAAGAAGGCAGGCAAATAATTTAACAAAAGAAAACTATCTATGCCATTAAACACAGGGGAACAGTTTTTTTTTTCATTTTAGCATAATTAATCAGTATTTCTATTGACAAATATTGATCCAAGATATATTACAACTGTTAGACAATCAAATAGCTTGTTTATCAGAGGTAAACTAGGCAAAAATATCATGAAGCCAGGTTCAGTGTTTTGGCAAAACATCCTTTTGGTGCCTATTTCTACAGTTCACTTATACTGCTCTCACAGCTTGGTGCCCAGTGTCCTCACGGTGACATGTGGATGAAGTTCCCACCATGGCAGCATCCCACCTGGGCCCACTTATGCCTGAACCTGTCCTGCCCTATCTCTCAAGCCCCCAGCTGTTATCTGCCATCACAACCTACAAATACCACATCTCTGAAAAACTAAAGAATATTCAGGTCAGAACAACATAATGATCTATGCTTCCTTTGTAAGATATTTTCCTTTTGACATGAGCAACTTCAGCTCCTGAGGCAAGCCAGTGAGTGGAAAGGAAATCCTGAAGAGGAAGCTTTCAATTCTGTCAAATCATACCATAAATGACAACTCACGCGATTTGACCAAATGGCAAACCTGCTTAGAAATTTGTAAAACATCACACCACAACCCCCAACACACAAACACAAACTGTTGAGTTTATAAAGCATTAGTAGCAGAGTCAAGAGATTTGGACTGCTGCTTCATATTGCCATTAACTAGTCAAAACCATAAGCAGTCACTTACCTTGTCTGACTTTCAGTGACTGCATCCGCAATGCGAGGGGATGAAATGGCAACTCAATGACTCTTTGCAAGCTTAAAATAATAACAATATACTACCAAATGTTGGTACAGTACAGTTTACAAAAGACCACCAGAACTGATACACCATAGGACACAGGTCACCTGACACATATTTCTATATAACAGCAATTAACTAGTGGAAATGTAAAATATTTCAGTATCATTTACAATAAGGACCATGAAAAAATGAAATATTTTAATATAAATCTAACAAAGTATGTGTGAGATCTGTATGCTGAAAATCACAAACCCCTGATGAAAGAAATGAAAGGCCTAAATAAATGGAAAGATATACTGCATTCATAGGTTGGAAGATTCAAAATTGTTAAGGTGTCAATTCTCTCTAAACTGTTCTATAGGCTCAAAGCAAAAAATAACTGAATACCCATACGTAAAAAAAGAACTCTCCAATCCACACCTCATACAATATTAAAAGAAATTAACACAAAATGGATCACAGATCTTAATGTAAAACCTAAAAATTCTATAAAATTTTTCTATTAAAAAAAAATAGAACTTCTGTGTGACCATGAGTTTGGCAATGAGTCTTTAGGTAGAAAACAACAAGCTAAACCTACAAAATTGATAAATTGGACTTCATCAAAATTAAGAATTTATGCTCTTCAAATGAAACTGGTTAGAGAATAAAAACACAAGCCACAGGCTGGGAGAAAATATTTGCAAAATACACATTTGATAACTGACTTACATCCGGAATATATAAAGAAGTCTCAAAATTCAATAATAAGAAAGTAAACAACCCAATTCAAAAAATTGGGCAAAAAATTCAACACAAGCACATGAAAAGATGCTCAAGATAATTAGTCATGAAGGAAATGCAAATTAAAACCACAATGAGATACTACTGCAGACCCAGTAGATTGGCTAAAAGGTCTGACAATACAGAGTGCTCATAAGAATCAAAGCAACTGGAAATTTCACACAATCTAGTGGTAACAGAATATGGCAAAGCCATTATGGAAAACAGTTTAGCAGTTTCTTATAAAATTAAATACATACCATAGGACTTCACAACCCCATTCCTACGTATTTACAAGGATGAGGTTTTTTTCATAATCTCCAAAAACTGTAAACAATCCAAATATCCCTCAACTTGGGAATGTACAAACTATGGTACATCCACACCATGGCATACAACACAGAAATAAAAAGTAATGAACTACTGCTACACATGACAGCACGAATGAATTTCAAATGTGTTACAACAGGGTTTCTCAACCTCACCACTATCAACATTTGGGGCCAGATACGTCTGTACTGTGGGAGTTGTCCAATGCAGCATCCCTCAACTCTACCCACCAGATGCCAGTAGAATTTCCACCACGACACCCTTTCGCCCGCCCAATCATGTTGACCAAAAATGTCTCCAGACTTTGCCAAATGTCCACTATGGAGCAAAATCACCCCCAGCTGAACATCACTGCATGACACTGAGTGAAAGAAGCCAGACTCCAAAGGTATGTTCCATTATGTGAGACTCTGGAAAAGGCAAAACTAGAGGGGCAGACAAGGGATCAGTGGTCTTCAGAGGCTGGTGTTGAGGTGAGAATGACTACAAGGAGTATGGGACAATTGCCAGGAAGTGCCCTATATCCTGATTGTGAGGGTGGTCACATGACTATATTAAAGTTTATCAATCTTCACAAAATTGTACACAAACTCAGCAAATGTTTACTAAACATACATTAGATCTTAATTTAAATGAATCAAGAAAAAAGTATATGGACTACTGAAATTAGAATTTCATTATTTGGAAAAATGTTCCAACCCTGAAGTCAACATTGAAGATTAATGTCAATGAAAAATATTATATATATAAATATTAGAATCTTTAGCTTAAAAGATGAATAAACAAACTAAAATTCATGGAGAAAACAATATAACAAAAGATAAAACAAACAGATTACATAACTCTGATCCAACAGTAGTTTCTTATATTTATTTACACTACATTTCATTCTATATAGTGTTCCTCTGTATTCCAAAAGAGATGTGATGAAACAAGACAAGAATGCATTTTAAATTACTAAAACTTAAATATTTCTTAAATATTTTAAAATTTGAGAACTTACAAATGATTTCAGCTTAGGATCTGGATCCAAAACTTTTTTAGTTACCATAAATATACAATAGGGCTTCCCTGGTGGCGCAGTGGTTGAGAGTCCGCCTGCCGATGCAGGGGACATGGGTTCGTGCCCTGGTCCGGGAAGATCCCACATGCCGCGGAGCGGCTGGGCCCGTGAGCCATGGCCGCTGAGCCTGCGCGTCAGGAGCCTGTGCTCCGCGACGGGAGAGGCCACAACAGTGAGAGGCCCGCGTACCGCAAAAAAAAAAAAAAATACAATAAACACCTATTGTAGTAGAAAAACTAATTTTTTAAGGTAAATTCTGATTTCCATATACTAATAAGGTTGATAACACAAATTATATTTTGTAATTCGGTTTCTTTTGGGGGTGATGAAACTGTTCTAAAATTAGGTTATAATGATGACTTCACAATCTGTAAGTATACTAAAAGCAGTAAATTCTTAAAACTCTAACCAGGCTAATGTTACGTTATGTAGATTATATCCCAATAAAGCTGTTTAAAAATACCATACTTATTAATCTACATTGCCAAGAATGCCAAATAGGTAGCTTTGACATCTAAGTGAATTTGGTGGTTGGGAGTAAAGGCAGATGGTGATTAAATTACAAACATTTTACAAGAGAAGTAACAGATGTTTCCATATTGCTGGAAGATGATGGGAAATTTTTACTTCTATCCATTGGACGATCTAGAAGCCTGTCCAAGATAATGACTCTGACCATCTACTTCACCAACCCCTCCAACTTTTCCTTATTTTTACTGTGCCACATTTTGGTCTGCCTCCCACTTCATTATCAAAGCCTCTGAGCTGAAATGTTTCCATTTACATTTATTAGTCACCCATACATACAACAGAGACAGAAAGATATTCTGAACTCTGCACGTCATATCTGATGATGTACCTATATTTGCCGTTTATTTATTGTATGTTCTTTTGACTAGCTAGCATTAAATTCTGCTCTGTAATGTAAAACTGAGAAGAAAGCTTCTAATGGGCCTGTTTTCAAGGGCAGTCACCCCTTTATGGAAGACAATGGCCTAAGGGGCATAACCATGACTAACCTGAAGGGTAAAGAGGATCAGAGCCCATATGAAATTTTGCAGCTCACAGAGAAACAAATGTTTTTTAAAAGATTATTTTTTATATTTTAAGAAAAATTTATTAAAGAATTTATGAAAGAGCAGGTCAGTTCTATTATCTTTCTAAATTAATTTGTTTAAAAGCCTGGTCTTTAAATTTAGAAGAATAATGTATATTTAAAGTATTCTATAATTACTATAAAAGTATTAATTAACAGTAGTAAGAAGAACAAGCTATCTATGCACTATAAATATAAAGTAAAAAAATCATTTTCGTGGCATTTTTGAAACCGTATGTTAGGTGGGGCATAACGTTAGTACTTTTCTTTGAAAACCTTATAATTACTAATCTTTTTAATTTTTAAGCTGAGTACTGACTTTGTAACAAATGAGTGCAAGTTACATTCCAAATCTGAAACAGTCTGAGTTATACTGACCATTAGCACTAATTTACAAAGAGACATATAAATATTACTTTAATAGTGGCTTGAATTATCTTTCTGTTTAATACCTCATATAATGCCACAATCTTTCCTAAGGTAAAAAAACACACACATAACACACTCTTTCTACCTGACTTCTAAAACGATTCCTGAATAATACAATGAATCTCCTTACTCAGGTGTCAGCGTTCCAACAAATGCCTTCTTCATAACCCTCTGCTCCTTCCCCAGCCAGCCCTCCCCAGCACCTCCTATCTCCCTTCCTTGTACTACATTCTCCCCTCCTTAGCACACAGCACCATTCCATACACTACCTTATCGCATATTCTCCTTTTGCTGCCTATATGTCCCAGTAGATTGTAAATTCTGTAAGAGCCAATGCTTTTGCCCTTCTTGTTCACTCTTGAATCCTCAGCATCTCCAATAGTACTAGCACCTCACACTCAATAATGATTTGTTAAATAAATGCACATTACATACTCTACATGATATAGAATGTGTAAAACGTCATCACTTTCTTAACAACTGACATTGCAAGTCAGAACATTAAAATGTCTAAGATAAAAAACTTGTAACTTTGTTTAACCCATTATCTTCCAAACTTATTTTTTCTTGGAGCCCTTCTTTCACTAAATATCTATAACAACATGACAACAGCTGTAGAAACAATGGTTTACATTCTTTTCAGTCAAGGGTTGGTACTAGATGGTGTCCAGACAACTCCATGTTAATTTTTTTAACCTTACAAGTAATGAAGAGCATCACAGATTTTTATATAAAAAGGAGACAGAATCAGTTATGGGTTTACATCTTGCAATAATGCAGTGAACAGACTGGATCATGGAGAGAACGAAGGAAAAGACAGGAAGCAACTGGAATAGGCCAGGAAAGGACAGTCAAGACCTGAGCTTGGGGAAAGGGAAGGTCATGGACATGATGAAGGGTTCACAGAGAACACAGGCAGACAGGACCTCGTACTGGGGGTGACCAGAGCACCGGCAGTCCCAGGGATTCACAAAGTTTCCACCTTGAGTGAGTAGATCACACATTGGTATAAACTGGGAATCACAGAAGACAAAGATTTGAGAGAATCTGATACTGGTTTTGGTTTACATATTAATTTGGAGGAGACCAAAGGATATTAAGGGAGAGTTCTGTACCCATATTGCCCAGAAAGTTCAGTGACATAAAGGTGGAAGAGGAACCAAAGTTAGAATTCTAAAAAATGCCGAAATTTAAAGATGCAAAGGAAGCTCAAGAGAATCACACATAGACATTTATCCAAAGAAGATATACAACACATGAAAGAATGCTCAACATCATTAATCATTAGAGAAATGCAAATCAAAACTACAATGAGATATCATCTCACACCAGTCAGAATGGCCATCATCAAAAAATCTAGAAACGATAAATGTTGGAGAGGGTGTGGAGAAAAGGGAACACTCTTGCACTGCTGGTGGGAATGTGAATTGGTTCAGCCACTATGGAGAACAGTATGGAGGTTCCTTAAAAAACTACAAATAGAATTACCATATGACCCAGCAATCCCACTACTGGGCATATACCCTGAGAAAACCAAAATTCAAAAAGAGTCATGTACCAAAATGTTCACTGCAGCTCTATTTACAATAGCCCGGAGATGGAAACAACCTAAATGTCCATCATCAGATGAATGGATAAAGAAGATGTGGCACATATATACAATGGAATATTACTCAGCCTTAAAAAGAAATGAAATTGAGCTATTTGTAATGAGATGGATAGAACTAGAGTCTGTCATACAGAGTGAAGTAAGTCAGAAAGAAAAAGACAAATACCGTATGCTAACACATATATATGGAATTTAAGAAAAAAAAATGTCATGAAGAACCTAGGGGTAAGACAGGAATAAAGACACAGAACTACTGGAGAATGGACTTGAGGATATGGGGAGGGGGAAGGGTGAGCTATGACAGGGCGAGAGAGAGTCATGGACATATACACACTAACAAACGTAAGGTAGATAGCTAGTGGGAAGCAGCTGCATGGCACAGGGATATTAGCTCGGTGCTTTGTGACAGCCTGGAGGGGTGGGATAGGGAGAGTGGGAGGGAGGGAGACGCAAGAGGGAAGACATATGGCAACATATGTATATGTATAACTGATTCACTTTGTTATAAAGCAGAAACTAACACACCATTGTAAAGCAATTATACCCCAATAAAGATGTTAAAAAAAAAAAAAAGAGAGTCACACAGTGATTAGAAGGCTGGCTCGTCACTTACACTGCACCAGTATCTATGTGACCCACTGGACTAAAATATTTAAAATGGATTTTTACTTATGAAGTGCCTATTAGGTACCACACACTTTTCAAGATGCTTTTGGAAACCAGAGAACAAACATTCTTGCCCTAAGAGGAACTAGATGATAAAACATAACAAACAAAGAGTGCAAATAAATAACATATAGTAAGTTAAAATGTGATTGGTGCTATGGGGGAGCAGAACAGGAGCAGGGAAATAGGAGCCCTAAGAAGAGGGCAGGCTGAGGTACTAAGCAAGGCGGCCAGAGTCAGGGCAGGGAGCACTGAGGAGGTGAGGGCGTCAGCCCAGCAGTTACACAGAGGAAGGACGTTCCTGGGAGTGTCAACAGCAGAAAACCTAAGGAGACAGCCCACTCTGCACATCCAAGACGGAAGCCAAGCCGGCGTGGCTGGAGCAGAGTGAGGTGGGCTGAGGGGAGACATGGCCAGAGAGGCAGTGGGGACCCAGATGACGGAGGGCCCTGGAGAGCACTGGGAGGAGGACTTCAGCTTTGACTCAGCGTGAAAATGGGAACCAACACGATGTGCTGAGCAGAGGAGTGGCACAGCCTGTGTGCGTTTTCAAAGGATCAAGACGGCCTCAGTGTTGAGAATGGATCACAGAAGGTCAGCAACAAAGCGGGAGACCTATGAGAGAGCGCTGCAATCATCTTGGAAAATGACAGTGCCGGACCCAGGGGTCCCACTACAGATGGCAGGGAGAAGGGGGACTCTGAATATATTTTGAAGGTAGAGCTGGTCCTCTTTATACGGGTTTTTTAAATACCCACAATTAAGACTTATCAATTCTGAATTCCTCCTACTAAAGCCATAATATCAGAATATATTATACCTCATATTCCTTGAAAAAAGACAACAATTTTTTTTTTTTTTTCGGTACGTGGGCCTCTCACTGCTGTGGCCTCTCCCGTTGCGGAGCACAGGCTCCAGAAGCACAGGCTCAGCGGCCATGGCTCACAGGCCCAGCCGCTCCGTGGCACGTGGGATCTTCCTGGACCGGGGCATGAACCCGTGTCCCCTGCATCGGCAGGCAGACTCTCAACCACCGCGCCACCAGGGAAGCCCAAGACAACAGTTTTAACAACAATAATAATCTTTCTGCTACCATCACAACTGTGACTTGTTCTATTACAAATGCCTACTTTGAAGAAAAGAAGAACAGCAAGAAAAAATTCTACAGCTATGGCAAGTTTATTTTTACAATGAAAAGTATATGACTTGTGCCATATTGTCTTTATATTAAAAAACAAAACAAAACAAAACAATGAATATGTTTAAAGTGGTCGGTTTTCTTCAATTAAATGAACTGGCCAAGGAAATGTAGATTTACAGACAAGCATGTATGCTCCAAAGGCCATAAAGATGACAAGGGGCTTCCCTGGTGGCACAGTGGCTGAGAATCTGCCTGCCAATGCAGGAGACACGGGTTCGAGCCCTGGTCTGGGAAGATCCCATATGCCACGGAGCAACTAGGCCCATGAGCCACAACTACTGAGCCTGCGCGTCTGGAGCCTGTGCTCCGCAACAAGAGAGGCTGAGATAGTGAGAGGCCCGCGCACCACGATGAAGAGTGGCCCCTGCTCGCCACAGCTAGAGAAAGCCCTCGCACAGAAACGAAGACCCAACACACCCAAAAATAAATAAATAAAGATTAAAAAAAAAAAAAAAAAAAAATCAGCAAAAATATTAAAAAAAAAAAAAATGACAAGAAGAAATACCGCCTGTTGAGTTCTCATATGCTGGTGGGAGATTTCTTAGAACGTTTCAAAAGGTAAATTATCAGATGATTTAAGTTGGAACTCACTGTAAGATAACTCATTAAACAAAGAAGCAGCCTTTATCACCCAACATAAGCTTCTTGTGGTTTCCATGAACTGTGTTTCATGGAACTGTGCTTATTAGCCCATTCAAATTCTTTGTTATTTTTCAAACATTATGCAAAAATGATTCAGTTTACAATAAAATATTCAACTTTACGATATGGAGATTCTCAAGAAAACTCTCTTTAGAGAACAAAATTCCTTCCCAGCTTTAAGTGTTTCAAAAATTGAAAGCGATTGGGTTGTTCAGGAATACCAGACAGTAGACATGAAATCACTAAAATTTATCCAGAGCACTTTAATATAAAATATGAAGTACTCCTCTTTTTAGATATATCCTAAGAATTAATAAGACAGTAATAAAAAGTTATTTGTCATATTTAACTTTCGAAATTTAACCTTAGAAATATATAGAGAAAGAATGCTTTATCTTAAGGTTCTTTTAAAATACAAATTACAAAAGTATACACAGATTTCCCGATATCTTGGGGAAAGAATCTGTTACTCTAGAAAAAAACAGCCCTCAATTCTTCCTTTGGGAAAATTTAGAAACCTCTGACAACATCTACGAAACACCTCATGCACTATTAAGACATGGGGCTCAAAAATAATTATTCAGCATCTTTCATAATCCAGATTTTACAGAAACTTGCTAAAAGCAGGAGACCAAGTTTTGAACAAACTAGTGTATGATATCACAGAAAACATTACAGCACTAATCACCGCAGTTCTATGATTTCCACTACAAAAATATCAAAGCAAAATAGCTGTCAAAGGCATAAATTAAATCAATTTCAAATTGAACAGAAAATTATTTCCTATTTTCCAAAGGCACTGATTTGGAGTGATCTTAAACCTCTGGAAAAGAATTCCTCAATTTTCAAAAATTCTGAAGCCTAATTACAAGTAATTATAGCTTTTCATTTTCAACATGATGAAATAATTTGATTCTTTTTACAAGAGGTCTGGTTTAGCTCAAAATAGACAAGTGCTTCTGCACTGAGTTAGTATACAAAGACAATAAGGATCATTCTCAATAGAAAATCAGGGCTACATGTTGGCCATAAATCATAAATGCTGTATTCAAGTAAAAAATAGTTTGTATGTTCTACAAACATAACTCATTCATTCACACAAGGGAGACAAAGCAAACAGCCCCACTGTCAGACTTGGCTTTAAAATAAGAACAGTACAAGAGAGAATGAAAAGCTTCACAGTTATCTAAAAATTCTGATATAAGTGCTCTCTGGAGGAAAAAAAAAAACTTCAAATCTTCCTGATACTGTTTAGTCAAAGAAACCAAACACAAACCACCACACAGCAAATGACACCTAATGTTAGTTTTAAAGTTTAATACCAGATCTAATAGTTAGTTGTTCCAAAATAATCCTACATCTCTGAAAAAAGAAATGGAATCCTATAAACCATACAAGATATTACAAAAAAATTATAAAAGAATAAACTAAATCAAAAGCTTAAGTTTCTGACAATATTTTCACCCTGCAAAATTTGCAATGCTGTACATTTCTCCACCTTTTGCTTTATAACGTGCCTTGCGCTGATGACTCACATTTCCAGTGATTTGTTATATGCTATTAGAACAAAAGCTCCATAAAAGTGCTTTCTACCCTGACCTTACACACCTGGTTACAATTACACCTTCAGAAAGCAAACTAGTAGTTTAGCAAGGACACACTAACAAAAGCTAACCAATCAGCAAGCAGAAACAAATAACAGAGCCCACCCACTCAAAAATCTGAGAAAGAACACACCATACATTTCTTACAAACACAAGTGTGTGTGCTCGCACACACACACACCACACCACAGGCATCAGCACAATGCAGTGTCAGAGCACAGACCATCCAGTGGCAAAATGCTCCTGTCAACACAGACGTTTACTAAGCCAATCCACAAGAGATTTTTCTAGTAAATGCCATCAGAAACAAGACTAAATTTTGTTTAAACTGTAAGCAAAAAAAAAAAAAAAGTCAGAACTTTTGATAGAAAAACAGTTCAGTCATTGCAGTATGTAGGTTCACAACATTACGAAGTTCTTACATTACATCAAATAAGAAAACCATCTTGGCTAGAGTCCAAGATGGAATCATAATAACCAAATTCTCAGTTGCAGTAAGTTTTGACAAAAAAAAAAAAAGGCTTTGATCATTTCCAGTTATCAGCTAGTTTTATTCTGAGGCTTCCTAAAGCACCTTACAAAACCACACTAGGCTAGAAACATCAAACCAGGTAATTCCAGAGCTATGTGACCACACTAAAAAGGAGAAAATGATCAATTTATCCCATTTAGAAAAAGAATGATGTAGATACACTACTTTGAAGCTAAAGCAACACCCTATGCCACAAGAATGCAGTAACAAAACGAAGAACGAACTTGCACCCTATTTAATGAAATCCACAGAACCCTCATCAGTCCCCTGATTTGTGATCACGCTTCTCAAAGTGAAGAGTTGGGTCAATTGGCTCTTTGGGTAGTTAGTTACTTGCTTTATGTAAAGCTGAGTGTCACATCTAAGCATCTTTTACACACTTGACTCTACCTCCAAACAATCAAGGATTTCCACCAATTAAAATGTATTTTTCAGTTTACAACCCTGTTCCATCTTCTGTCATAAAACATTAGTGTTGCCACCCCTGATATAACAAGCTTGAGAAGACTATTTTCAGAACTGAAATCACAGTGTGGATAATGGGGGACTCAATCTTAGATGAATTTCCTCTTTTGGTGGGTGTAGCAATATTAAAAAAAGTTGAAATACTTTCACCAAATGAGATGATTATGTGTGGTTCTTCTTTAAGGAAGGTCATTCTGTATCCTTGGAATATATTCAACTTACCTCCTTTTGAATATTTGTGTTTTTTAGTTAATGATACGGCTCTAAAGCACTGAGACTGTCATTAGCTGATTACTATCTCATTTTTTTTAAAAAAGCCAACATTTTAAAATAGGAAATTTCAAAGCATTTCAGATATATGGTAGTGATATTTCTCACCATGGAAAGTGGCAATTCCTGTTTGACCATGAAAAGATTCTATTTAGGATGGGAATCTCTAGAGAATATTAAAGCCATTCCAGTAATATTATATACCATCCATGTTTCCTCAGAATGTATCTAATAATGAAAGATAACATAATACAAATGAGTTTATGACACAACATCCCAAACACATGAAAATTTAAGAATTTAAATATCCAGTGATCATACTAGATTTAATTAGAATGCATTTAATAATGAAGAAAAATAAGCAAAAATCAAGCAAACAAACAAAAAAGGAACAAAGACTAAGGACATAAGAGGTGCTGTCATCTCTGCTGAAGCGGCTGCTCTGCCTTCCTCCAGCCCTTCACCCAAAGCAAAATGGACCTGCTCCTTCTCTCTGTTGTCAGAACCCTTCAAGTACATTTTGATTACAGCACCTATAAAGTATTAGAATTGTTGGTTCAACTTGGTTTTCCATACTGTAAACTCTAAAAGACCAGGAACAGTGTCTTTCCACATTTTCATCTCCAGAGTCAAGCACAGTGCTAAATATGTAAGACACACTGCATGTCTGTCAATTTGAACTGAAGTTAAGATTTTTAATTTTTTTAAATTATGTTTATGCTATGACTATCTGAAAACTACTGAGTATTTAGATTTTAAATTTCCAGTGTTGACAACAAATGAGCAAAAATAATCTGGCTTTTGTATATTTAACTTAAGATACCATTATGTTATTATATTCCAACTTCTTTTTCAATGTTAGTTTTGGAAATAAAAAGAATGGCCAGTGAGATAAGGTAAACACTAAGAATTACAGGTTTGAGCCTTCAGAGTCCTTCCAAAACTATGAATCTAAGAATAATACTGCATCTACTCAAAGTTGTAAATTTGACGTTGAGCCTTCTTTCATATAAACTAGCTTCAACTATCACTCCTTGGCATATTTTTCAAAAAAAAAAAGTGAATGATACCTGATTGTCAAAGAAAATACACTGAATACAGTAAGCATTTCTCACTCTCTTTAACTACTAAGGATTTGTGTGTTTGTCAGTTTTGAGGAGAATTCTTTGGTGACTTAAGAAACTCCCTTCATTTTTACCCCCTGATTTTCTGACTTGTAGATCACACATAAAACGTAAATTAGTAAGATATTATGTTGGAAGATTTGTCCGAAAGCTTTAAGAGTGAAAAGTTCTCTCTTATTCTGTACATGTAGTAAGAGAAATGGCACCCACATGGATCAGACCACATCTAAAATACTGGGAGCCAGGACACTGGCAAAAAACAACAAATACCTGCTAGGGGGAGTTAAACCATAAAGGGGAAAATTAGCATGTCAGGGGAAGGGCCACTGAGAGAATCAGAAAATCCAGAAAGAGACAAGGTTCAGGCTAGAATGAGTGATAACCATTTTCCACTGTTTAAAGGATTGTCTCATGGAAGATGCATTATACTTGCTCTGTGTGATTCTTAAGGGTACACAACAAAAGATACATGACCAAGAAATGCAAAGAAGCAAACTTCTATGAGGAAAAACTTTGTAAGTAATCATGAAAAATGGAGTGGACTGCCTTAAGAGGTAGTGAGTGAATTCTGAATCTAGCAGAAACTAAGCAGATATTTCAGAATACTGAAGGAGGGGAGAAAACACATTTATTCACTAAAATGAAGCTAATGAATGCCCCCAATGTGGGAGGGTAATACTTAAAAGGCTGCAGATACAAATATATACATGGTTCCTGCTTGTAGGGAACTTACAGTCAAGTGGGAAGGGACTGAGAAGAAACAAGGAAATAGATACACAAAGTATTGGGCTGGCCAAAAAGTTCGTTCGGCGTTTTCTGTACTGTTACAGAAAGACCCGAACGCACTTTTTGGCCAAGCCCCAATACTTCTGAGGTAAGTGATAATAGGAAGAAAATTAGGAAAAGGCAACTGAACCCACACCCCAATATCAACAAACAGCCAGCCATGACAAGAGCTGAGCAAAGAGCAGCAGAGGCAGAAAAATGAACAAGTACAAAGACAGCCCTGCCCCCAGGCAGAAACAGGCTTGGCAAGTTCAAAGCCAATGTGGTTAGTGAGTAGTTGGTGAGGAGGACAGTGGTAGGAAACAGGAGGACAGTTCGTCCAGGAAGCAAATAAAGGACTCTATTTGGACCATTCCAACTTTGAGATGCCTTCAGAATATCCAAGTGAACATTTCAAATAAGCAATAAAATGTACGAGTCTGGTGCTCAAAGAAAAAAATCAAGGCTAGCTATATAAACTTGGAGAATAGGCACAGAGATGGTTTTTAAAACCATAGTATTAAAGGGCATCATGCAACAAGAAAGTATGGATCAGAGGTTGGCAAGCTACAACACTCAGGCCAAATGCAGCCTGAAACAGTTTTCTAGGACACAGCACTCTCATTCATTCACAGGTTGCCCGCGGCTGCTTTGGCGCTATAAGCTGCAGCGGTGTGATGGAGGCCACGGGGACTACAAAGTCCGCACCTACTAACTGGTCCTTTACAGACGAGGCTTACTGATCCCTGGTACAGATGGACAAGGCTAGGTTCCGGAGCTAAGCGCAGGGGCAGTCAAACTTAACAAGTCAGACAGAGGGTATGTGAGGATCGGAAAGTGAGACAATAAACAAAACCAAAAAACATACCAGGAGACTGTGGTGTCAGAGAAGCCAAGAAAAACGTTATTTTTAGACGACTGTAATGAATAGTGACCACTGAGTTTGACAGTACAGTGACAACTGATAATGCACTAAGAATAGTTTTACCTCTATTTTACCTCAGGGAAGCAATGAAGCCAAGCGGCAAAACCCCAAACACTGTTTTCTTGTTTGTTTCATAACGCTTTATAACCTTGGCCTAACTCAGAGCAGGATCATAGCAGGACTCAATAATTTGGGTTTCTTTGCATATTTTTCCTCTTAGAAGCCTAAGAGCAAACCAGCTCTCAGGGGAAGCACAAGGGGGACCTGATTATTAGCGTATGCCAATTTCCATGGTGTAAACACTCCCAATTTCAAGCTACCAAGAGTATATCAACTAAGTCACAAAATGCCTGACTCTCTAACACCCAGTTCTCACTAGCCAGTGCAAGCTACTCTGACCTAGCTCCAGCACACCACTGTCTCGGGGAAGTGGGGGGCAGAGGACCTAAGCAAGAATATATCAAGAAGTGGTGAGTGTGTGAAGACAGAACTTATAGAAGGGTTAAAACAAAAGTCTGAGATTCCCCAGAAATGTAATAAAAGTTAGCTGAATCCCCATACAACTAAGGCAAAGCACTAAAACTTGAAATAATTGTAGACTTAGTTCTACAATTATTTCATACTTAGTTCCTCATTAAATCCATGTGTTACAGAGCTGTTAGCTTCTATGAGGACTGCTTACACCTTTAAAATTATAAATACATATTTCCTAGAATACATTAATAGCTTCCTTAAATGGTAGGTCAGAGGGCATAGATGACATATGTAAATAGTTGGAACCATGTGTTCTAACCAACAATTTACCTATGTATGCTATTATAAAACTTTAGGTAAATAACAATGAATCACGGATACAAAGGTGAATATAAAATGCAAGGATATTTAAATTACAGTGAAACAGGTCTTTTTTAATCCTCAGGATTTTTATACTAAAGCAAACCCTCTAGTAAATGCCTACTGACCTTGTACGGTCTCAAGGAAATGCATGGGTAATCTAAATGTGAACAATACACTGCCTAGGTAAGCAGGAAAGAGGTCCCACTCCTCTATCCGATTCCTAATCCCCAGAACCTGTCAGCATGTTACCTTACAGGGCAAAAGGAATTTCGCAGATGTCATTAAATTAAGGATCTTGCTATTGCCGTGGATCATCTGGGTGGACTCAGTGTCATCACAAGAGTCCTTACAAGCAAAATAGGGAGAAAGGAGGGACAGAGTCAGAAAAATTTGAAGCTGTTACTCTGCTGGCTTTGAAAACAGAGTAAGGGGCCACCAGCCAAGGAATGGAAGCGGCTTCTACAAGCTGGAAAAGGCAAAAAAATGGATTAACAGGGCTCTAGAAGGAACCAACTCTACTGACACCTTGATTTCAGCCTTGGGAAACTGATTTTGGAATTCTGGCCTCCAGAAGTGTAAAACAGTAAGCACTGCCTAAAGCCATGTAGTCTGCGGTAATCTGTTTCAGCAGCAACAGGAAACTCATCCACCATCCCTATGCCATCTTCTCACAACACCAATAAAGGACAGAGCCTTCATTTACTGCCAACGACTCCATGCAGGGAACACCTGAGATAATTTAAGAGCTAATGCCTATCCTAATATCCGGCATCCCTCAATAAGTATTAACTTCACCCTTCCTTTTCTTCTGCTTATACTCTGAGCAAAAAGACATAGAGTTTATGGGCCTCCTAAATTAAATGATCTTAAAACCCTGTTTGCACCTTAGAAAATTCAGATTTACACAATCATTTTAGATTTTTAATTATTCTTTAACATTTTATTCCATTCCTTTTCCCCTTAAGGAGTGTTTTGTAAATTCTACTCTATCCAGGCTAACCTGGGAGGATAAAGCACAGAGGAGGGATCTGTCCAGGTCTCAGCCGGCACAACAAGGAGACGAGCACACTCCGTGGACAAAGCATACAAGCCGCACACGGAGCTGGAGGACTAGTGAAAGCAGGCAACCTGGGGTAGGTGTTCTCCATTCCTTCATTCCATGACCAGTCTTGAGCACTTAGTAAGGACCAGGCATATAATGGATGTTTTCATTGGTCTCTTAGCCTGGATTCCCTGAAAAGCAGAGCCTGAGAAAAAAGCTTATGTGCAAACAATTTTGTTGGGAAGTAAGAGTAAAGGGGAAAGAGGGAAAGCCCTCCACCACGGCTGGTCACTGGATCCACAAACCACCCGAGAAAGTGAGGATGGGGGGTGGGGAGGCAGCTGGGGGGAGGGAAGAGTGTTTCCCTATCCACTCTGCTCCCTGGGAGCACCAAGGCCCAGGCCTGTGGCAAAGCTCTGTCCATGTGCACTTGGGCGAAGGTGACCAAAGCCTGAGAAACTGGATGCCACACCATCGGCTCAAGGAAGACGCGAGGCTGGACCACATCAAGAAGTGCACAGAAAAAAAAAAAAAAAAAAGAAGTGCACAGGAGGCTTCTGACAGGTGGCATCTGCCTTCCTGGTGGGTAAGGATGTCACCTGCCTGAATCAACAGCATAGGACGTAGGAAAAGAGGACAAACGGACAGTGAATACTTGGCTCCTTCCTGCCAGGGCATTCCAGATGCTGAGAGGGCTTCTGATGCGACTGAAACAACCACAGAGAAGGAGGAAGGGTATGCACACTGGCATGCAGCCTGCATGGGACCAAAGGTTTTTTTTTTAATATCCCAAGCAGACAGAACGTTCAGAACTAAAATGAACAAGTGAAACGTGATAAACCAACACAGGTCCATCTACATTCTATGAAATGGGAAAGTTTTCAGGATCTGATTCTCCAGCAAAGTCCTGAAGAAATCATCTGTACATAGGAACAAAAAGGCAACTTCATGCCCCACGGAAACAACATGGGGGAAAAAGAGAAAAAAAGCATTAACAAAGTCTAATGACCCAGAGTTTACAGATCACATTTTCTATCTCTTATATAAGTCCCATCTGTGAATTCTAAATCTACAGTAAGTGATAGGGACTTAAAATGAGCTAAATAAGTATCAGTTGACTAAAAACAAGGAGGTTACATTTGGGGGCAGCGAGAAGAATTATCTGAATAAATCAGAGAAGCCATTTGGGGAATTTGGAATGATGAATAGGAATTTATAAACTAACTCCAAGCACTGGGTTTATGCACCAAACTTCAGAGGTCATTGAGACCTAACTCTGATCAACAGAACAATTCATTAAGGTAAAAACTCCCAGAAGATGGAAATTATTCCTTTTATAGTTCTGATGAAATCAGTCAGCTACAAAAAAACAGGAACAAAGAAGATAAGGAATAGGGCAAGCATTTTGATAAACCCATACTTCTGTGGATTTCTCGAAGTTAAGTAAATAAAATGGTGAAAGTAGTATATGTCCTATGTAAGAAAACAATCTTTCCTTCACAGGTTAAAGCACTTAAAACATGGTTTAATTTTATCAATAGCAACGTTAACTCCCTAAAATTAAAAATGGCACCTTTAAACAGTTTCCCAGAACTCTGCAGGATACCCAATCATTTTCAACTACAGAGAATTCTGTATTCCCAATGAACTTACCCTATTACCATAGAGCAGAAAAGGATTTCACAGGCCTTACCAAGACAATCTGACATGGGGATACTTATGAGATTCACCATCAGCTGTATCCTGGGGGTCTAACCACATACACACATACCCGATTAAAGCCACTTAACCTAAGTCTCGGTTTCCATTTTTCTAACTTAGAGATAATAATGCCTGCCTTATGCAGCTGTCATAAAGATTACATACAATAACACACGTAAAAGATGAGTATACTATGGGACACTGAAAATGTTCAATAAAACTAACGGCTGTTGTTGTTATCACTACTATAAGTTGTCTATCATTAAAAGCACTGTACCTGGAAATTAGCTGACTGGCTATGACTTTCATTTAGCCATCAAAGCTAAATGTACTATAGAAAACTGGAGGGACAATTAAAATTGACTGGATAGTAATGTAATCCACAAAAGAAAAGTGCTTTAGTTTCTTCAGGAAAGCATCGACATAGTGTAAGCACTGGTCTGAGTAACCACCAATGACAGTGACATGAGCTAGACCACAGGCAAAGGGACCACATGCAAAAGCTACAGAGCAGACACACGAGCAAACGACAAGATGTGGCGAGGAGCTGGGCTTGGGCAGAGGATGGGAAACGGTGTGGGGATGAGCCCCCGAAGCATCCACAGGAATGGACAAAGGAGCATGGGCCACAGACAAAGAAGACAAAGCTGGGGAAGATGCCACGTGTCACCTTCGAGCCTGAGACACAGCAGCCTCAGTAAGAGAATGGCAACACCGGGGCTGAGACCCAGGCTGGGAGGGGCAGCAGAGGGGAAGAAAAGGTGACATTCCCCAACGCCAGCCCTTTTTAAAGGCTAGTTTCTCAATTTATTAACTCTTGTTTTTTAAAATATCAATTACTAGATTTAAAAACTCATTTTTTAAAAGTACTTAATATGTGTAGAGGTTTTGGCATGTGAAAATGTCCTTTTCAGGGCTTCCCTGGTGGCGCAGTGGTTGAGAGTCCGCCTGCCGATGCAGGGGACACGGGTTCGTGCCCCGGTCCGGGAAGATCCCACATGCCGCGGAGCGGCTGGGCCCGTGAGCCATGGCCGCTGAGCCTGCGCGTCCGGAGCCTGTGCTCCGCAACGGGAGAGGCCACAACAGTGAGAGGCCCGCGTACCGCAAAAAAAAAAAAAAAAAAGAAAATGTCCTTTTCAGAGACTGTGGTGATAACTGTTAACTGTTATTTGATAAATATTATTCATTGGACAAATGCAGTTTGTAACCCGACGCAGAACAGAAAAACCGCATTACGTGTCTGTGCGATTACCCGGTCTCTGAGTAGCGAGCGGGACCAGGCCGCCTTGTGCACTTCGTGTTAACATGGTAATCCAGCCGCTGCACAAACATTTCCACTCGCTGACACGTTGTGGTGTAATGTCCTTATTGCTAGAACGTTCTTGTTGTGTTGAACTGCTGACACCTGAGTCTAACTTCCAGCTTCCTCCAGACCCGAGAGGACATCTTCTTTGTGGTTACGATGACCTTTAAAGAGTCGAAGAAGCAATGACGGTGTGCCTGCCACTTCCCTTCTGCCCGATCCCCTAAATCTTCTCCAGCATCCCTCAGCTGACCACATGAAGGGAGGTCTTCTTACTTTCTGACACCTCGCGTGTCTGGGTCTCTCGTCAGCCAGAGTGCCTACAACATCCTAAGAACTGGCTGAATTACTTTGGGTGTTATCTGAACAGGGCAAAATACAGCAGATCTTTATAAATTTCTGAAATATTGTCCTAAATGCTTAGTTTGTAACCAGCTAAATCCCCCAGTTTACCATTACATAGTGTGCTGTGTCAAGCCAGGACTCATATTCCATTCTTACATAACTTGATTTTTTTCAGTGTAAAGGTAGGACTCTATATTTAATCTTTCCTCAGTTCTAGCCCACCCCCCAATTTTTTGAAACGATTTTAAATCACAATGGTCATCCACTCTTTGATCTACTCCTCCCGGGTTTCTGTCATCAAACAATTTGATAAGGTTTTATGTCTTTATTCTAGAAGTTGATAAAACTTCTACTAAAAAAAAGAACCACTAATTTAGGCAACTTCCAATGCAAAATAATTATTTGGTTTTAGACGTGATACGTGTAAATAAGAACTACTTAGTGACAAGCACCTAAAATGAAACTTTCTAAGTACAATGCCATTATGACACAAAGAACCCCATTCATTGTAATTTACGTTAAACGGCATTGGTTTTTAGAGGTTTGAACAGATATTTTCATGGGCACAGGTGATATCAAAAACAATGCTCTTCCCAAATGCATGTTTCTACCTAGGCATTTCACGACCTGTATATGCACAGCTTCTGCCTTCCACAAACAATCCAAGAACGGAGATGTTACAGAAATACAGTTGCAATTCACTTGGCAGTTTGATGCCTCGTACTCGCACATGACAACACATTGATTTTGCTTCTACCTCCATGCAGACATCTATGTAAAGAAATCCATTAGGCAGACAGTTCTCATCTCTATTGACTGACAGAGTGACAATTGAATACTTTTCACCTTCCAAAGTGAGTGACAGTTAGACACTTAAACAAGCCTTCAAGTTGCAATAATAGTATGAAACACTTTCAATTATCTGAATCAAACAAATCCATGATCCTACTGGTTGAATGCATTTTTCTGTCTGCTGCTATGCCTGGCTTGGTTTACACTATTGTTTGGATAATTTTGTGCCTATTACAAGAATGTTTTTCTCAAAGAGTAAACTCGTTTTATAAGTGATGATTTATTTTTAAAATGTTAGAGGTTTCTATAAACATTTAAAACATGCGTAAATATACAGCCTAACCAAAACCTACTTATTTCTCCTTATGCTTATGAACTTTTCCAAACCTAATGTTGCACTCCAAAAGCATTTTGTGTATTAGTCGGTTCTTGCATTATAACGTCCATTATCGCATAATGATTCCATGAACATCAAGTGATAGTATAATGATAACAGACTAATTAAAATGCAAACATCACTTATAATACTTAATCTACTTATTTTACACTCCTAATCTTATGGATCTCACCACTCCTCTAAAAAGCTGGGGTAAAAATTAACAGGTTGAAAGCCCTCTCTCAGTTATAATCGAAATGTGTATATTCATTAGCAAAGAACAATCATATGTGAGAAGCATGCAGCACACAGATAAGGTTTTGCAAAAATCAATGATGAATAGGGACCAAAGAACACTAACCACAACTCACAAAACTGCAAAGACTAAAGGACGTAGTGCTTTGCTGTATCCCAGTCAATCACACAGAAAAACAAACTCACCCTCATGATTTAAACACAGACACTGCCTACGGACACGCAAGTCGGGATCAGAGTGGCTCTAAGGATCTATACGACTGTGCGGGCGGAAATAGAGTCAGAAGCAAGCAGAACTACTTCATAAAAATATAATCATTAACGAGGGGGTTGGACTTTTAAATTAAACAGCTACATCAAAAATGACCGAAGCATTTTAAGGGCCAAATTCAGTGTGAGGAGTAAAAAGATCTAAGAATAAAACATTTTTACACCCTTTCCTTAAATGTTTGGCCGAGTAGCAATGACATATAGCAACTTAGTAGACCTGAATATTTAGTAAACATTTTTTCTTCCCTAATATAGTTTTTGTTTTGTTTGTAAATGGAGGCAAGTGACAAAGAAACTATAAAATAATCTCATCTTTGCAAATTTACTCTACGCTTTCAAAATAAGCAACAATTGCTGCTTAGCCTAAAAACTGAGCTTTTGAGAAATGCAGATAACTTGGGAATGGAAACACTTGGTCAGAAAACACACAGATATAGTTAGGGAATATGAAAATGATATTTCTCACTAAAATCACATTTGGCATTTCTACTAAAACATGAAAACCAAGGAATGGCTTTTTAAAAATGACTAGCTTGTGGTCAAATATAAAAAAGAAATAATAGCTTATTTGTATTATTAAGGGACTTGCCCTTTCTTCTTGAAGTCAGGTTACTAGGCTTACAGCTTTTAGAAGTCAATACTAGTTGAAGGTGCCAATACAGAATCTACTGTGTGCACAACATCAAATGACCCTGTGCAAAGAGCCCGGCTGTTGCAGGCTATACAGCAAATTGATTTTCGGAAAAGGAATGCTGCCTGTATTTAACCTAACAGTGTAACCCTGTTGTACTACATGGAAAGGGATCATGCATATTGATTTCTTTATTACAATTCTTCTTGTGATCGGTCAACATTCACAAAACACTCTATTCTCAAAGAAAATCGTTTGGTAAAAAATTCACTAAGTAGACACTGGTTTTTCACTTGAATTCTGTGCCATCTGCTTTCAACAGATAATGATAAGAGACAGTTTATTTCTTAACTTCCAATTGCCTTTTCTCAGCCTCTTAAAATAATGTATACTACTGGTAAATCGGCACGAGGTAGCTGTTCCATCATTATGTTAATTATGAGGAAATGAAGTTCTCTAACAGGTTTATTATTTTAATACTTCAAATTAAAATAGGTGAAGAAAGATTCATTGCCCTTTCAACATAACTTCTTAAAATAATTTTTCCCAGTGTGTCTATAATCTGCTCTAATAATATTTTAGGAGTCACTGCTTGCTGTTTCTAAAAGAACGCATGGAAACTTATGCTATGTTGGTGTGTATCCACAGTGATGAACTTAAAACATAATAGTAATGGAACATGAATTTTATATTGCTTTCTTTGGAGACAATTAAACTTATAAGTCTCCTAATGTGTAGTTTCCAAAATCAATGTAAGCAATTAAAAAACTGCAACAAAAAATGTTTTGCGAGGCATAATTACTATAAGGTCACTAGATATCATTTGGAGTCAGTTTAGTTTATCACATTACGACATGACAGGACGTGAGGCAAAAATTATAAATTCCTTCCCTAAATCTGTCCTTTTCTGATCTAGATGGATGAAGAATAATTAACTCTTAATTATTCAGATGACTTCAAGGCAGTTTTAGGATTCAGTAAAGATTGCAGTCATTTTAACCAAGGAGAGCAGTCTCCCATCATTTATCAAATCTTGCAACTTGACCAATGGTGAATAAAAACTCTATGTTTACCCACAGCCCTAACTGCTACCGCAGAGGTTGTTAAGCAAATTTCCTTTAAACTCCACCACGTGCAAATCATCAGACACAATTTGCATTTTAAAGTATTTAACTCTACATATTTATTGGATTTTGAGGCCATGCTGATCACTGATTTATGTGCTTCTGGCAATCATATTTCCATATTTGTGTGACTTTGATGACAGTAATAATTCAAATATGCAGAAAGTTGTTCTTTGAACAATATCTTTAATTACGTCCTCAAAGCATCATTGTTTTGCCTGGTGTCCTGACAAAAAGGGTTTGAAATAAGAGATGGCATGATAATCCAAAACGCACAGAAATATATTTGTCATTTTCTGTGTACTACCAAATGCACAGAAATGACTTTTCACATTAACCAATCCTTAACCTTAAAAGGGCTACAAAGCCCAGCAAACTTGTACTTAAATACTTTTATTAATACTGACACTTTCACGACAAATTCAATCACAGTTCATAACATTTCTGTTCAAAATGCAAAACCTGCCCCATTCACTTTGCCGCTAACTCAAAAAGTTTTGCTGTCGTGTTTTTTTTTTATTGAGGTCATCACAAATTATGGGCTTTCTTATGAAAGCCATCAAGAAATATCATCATTAATAGATTCATAAATGTTTTATCTATTTGTTTCTCAAACACACCCATGAACCATAGCTCTGGAACCATTCTCAAGATAATGTTAACGATGATTTTACCATTCAATTATATAAATAAACTTCTCACAATAAATATTCAGACATGTACAAATATAGCCATAAATTTTAGCTAAGTAAAACTAATGCTAACAGTCGTCAATTTCAAAATTAACTAAAAGACAAAACTTATCTTTTTTATTTCACAATTTTTTTCTCAATTTCACAAACAAACCTACATTTTTACATGCATTTATTCTGTAATAACTAACATTCTACATGGTGCTTAATCAACTTTGCATATTAAGCAAAGTTCATTAAGCATTTTCAATGCACAATGAAATGGGCTGATTTTATAAAACAAAAGAATACTCAAGGATAAAATAAAAGTCATTAAAATCCAATCTTTAAAAGATAAAAATAATTATGTATTATAAAATCAGAAATAAGGCCCAAAACATACAAGTATTACATTCTCTAGCTATTTCAAAATCTGTGATCTTTAAATACCCACAGAATGCAAATCTGGGGAGAAAAATTAACATGTGCTCAAATTTCCCCAGATGGATGTAAAAATAATGTGAAACATATTATATGTATAATATAACTACACAATTTAAAGCACATATATACATGATGTTTTCAATTCCTACTAAAATTTACGTTAATAGTTATTCTTTAGATAAAGCTAAAATGTTTATTTATGGATGTTAAGATCAAACTTAATGACTATCATAGTTGGACAAATGTCTACCTGTTTTAAGGAAAACATTCCAAGCAAGTTATCATGTAACATAAACCCAAGTCAGCCACTCCTAAATGAATCTGAATTAGAAAGACACAATTCAGAAATATTCACAATGTCAGAGTTATTCTAATTAAAACAAAAGTAGGTTGAAATAGTTTCTAAATAATTATTTTATGGCTACTTTTACACACATCATTCCTAATAATCATATTGGATATTTTATATACATTTTTCCTTTATATTGTTTTAAACTTAATTCAATATTCATCTAGGTAGTAACATTTTTCTAAGAGTTCTTTACTCATTAAAACTGTAAAATCTTGTCATCCTCTAGGTATGTAAATAGCAGTTAGGAAAAATATAGGACATTTACTAAACAACTTAAAAAATATAAAGACAAACTGCCGTTTATGTTGCAGCGATGTTCGGGACGTAAGGTTACGGTAATATTTTCAGTTCTACATACAAAGAAGAGGAAGGAAAGGAAAGGGAAGGGAAAGAGAAAAGAAGGGCAAGTAGAGAAAGGATGGGGGTGGGGAGGGAGACCCCAGCTGAGACGGGGCGGGGGGAGAGGTGAGGGGGAATTGTAGGGACACCCCTTGCCTCCCCCTAGTGGTCAAGCAAGAAACAGCACTGCAGACTCTCCCCAGCAGTCTGTGGACAGTATTCACAGAGCAAAGGCAGGACTGCTGCGGGGCGGTGGATGGGCAGTGATTTACACAATGTCGACCACAGGAAGCCAAGAGCCAAGTGCTCTGGAGGTGAACACTTTGGAGCCCAGCAGTTCTCGCTCAGCTGTACATCTGAACATATCCCACAGCAAACACCAATGAGGTAGGAGAGCCCATACATTAATACCTGTATACAGCATCACAGCTGCAGGAGACTGTGCTTAGTAAGTAACTAGGTTTACTGCATCAAATCTCATGCTCACAGCAGCTTTCCCTTTCACACTTTTTTTTTTTTTTGCCTACAATAGTGCAAATGGACAAATAGGAAATCACACAGAAATGTATCTGTATTATGCTACTAATGTGTTTTTTAAGCAACAAATACAAGTCAGAAACAGTGGAATAAACTGGATTTTAAATCAAGCCAATGCTCTTGTATGAATCACATACAGTATACAAAAGTTTGTTATAATCCTTTTTTTGAACTAATCAAGAAAAGTTGGCTTTTCACTGTGGATATTAACAACTCAGGAAATGCAATGAATAAGCAAACAGGAAGTCTACACAGATACATAAAAAAAGCTAGTTCAACACTTGAATAAAATTACTGTGTATCAGGTAAAAGAAGAATGCACTACAAACTCAATTGTGAGGAAAATTATGTACTAAAATAGTACATTCAAAACAAGTATATCATTTAATTCAAACTTCAGCACACTAAAAAGCAATATAAGAAAAAACAACAGGTTTTATTAATAAAATTCAAATTATTAACAATCTAAAAGAGTACGTTAAATACATTTAGTGGCAGGATTTAAAAATCTGCCTCTGATTATATAAATATCAAAATACAGAAATAATATTCTTCGTAAATAATCTCCACATTACTCAACAACATTTCTCTCTTGAGCCACGAGTCTACCTAACTCTCTGCTTCCCTTTCTGAGGTTCATTAAGGTGCTACCGGGACTCATTACTGTCTATCTCTTGCCCTGTCCCTTAATTGCCCTCTAGGCACTACCCTTGTAATCAGTGAAATGTTCTGAGCTTGGCCAGGTGCTCCCGAGGGCATCTGATACATCTCCACAGTTTAGGAATCAAAGTATACAATCAGTATGTCCAGGTCTGACACACCAGAGGGAACAGGACTAATACTGCTTGCATGATTAAAACCTGTGTTCCCCGATCCTTTTGTAAACTTACATTCCATGGTCTAAGGGTAGGGTCAAATATCTTCTGTCCTTTTAAGGTCTTTAACAAATAAAGGACTGTTCATATATGTGTGCAAATGTATGTAGGCACGTGAACACTAACACACATCCATGAAAAATGAACCGAATACAAAAAACTCCCTCACATTTATATAAATGTTAAGTGTCTTGGAAAAATCCGTTATTTTTATGTGAAGTAACCTAACTGAAGTTGTGAGATTTAATTCCTTTTGAATCACAAAGACTTATCTGAATATTCCAGCTATCCCTTGACAAAATGTGTGACTGAAATTTCTTTTAATTAGTTACTATTGTGGCCCATTTCTTAATTGGCTCCTATTATAATGATAAATATATACATAAGCATCAATGAAAAACTACAAAAATAATTCATTTGTCTTCAAGGGAGAATGTAAAATTTATATATAAACTCTAAACGTGAAAAAAAATTCTCCTAGAACCTTGGCATTATTTTTATAATTTGTATAGCTGAGCAAAATGCTTATTAATAGATTAAATAGTTGTAGCCCAGCCATATAAATTGGCAATTGATTAAAAAAAAGGATCTAAAATTGCAATCTCAGAGTATCACATGAAACCCATACTTTCATGTGTAAAATTAAAACAAAAAGCTAAACCTTGAACTGCTTGGTTCAACCAACCTGCAGGACATAAAATCACATTGATGTTACGTATGTGCATGCACATGCTGGCGCGCGCGCGCGCACACACACACACACACACACACACACACAACTCAAAGAAAAACAAACATTCAGTGAAGGGAGATGCAAGAATCAGGCAGTAGGCCTGAGGGGAGGGGAAAGCCCAGTCTTTTCCACATTTTTGTTGCACTTGAAGGCCCCCCCCACAATAAATTCAGACTCATTTACTCAGATTTCGCAGTTCTATTTATGGATGAGGGTGAAAGGTCAATAATGATACTTATCATCTCAGTGATATGCTTACAAGCTATTTCTACAGCCTAGTGGACAGAGACATGTCCAATTGTAATGCAGATTTTAAGTATTTTATAAGCTAATAAATATTTTTCTAAATAGTAAGCTTGTAGTTATATTATTTTAGCTTGATTAAATTATGTTTAAAATATTTAGGTGTGGATCCAGATTAACAAAAAACATATTTTTTAAAACATATGTACATATGTTTGTGTGTATTACATTTGAAATAATACTTAGTGAAAGTCAGTAATTAGACAATACAAGTGATAAATGACTCAAGTGCTTCAATTTAGAAGCTAAAATAAATTAAAAAATAAAAAGATTGAATTTAGGGAAGCAATAACTTATGGAATTTATAAGGATTCTTATAATAGTATCTTTTTTTACATAATTCAATAATTACTAGTATTCCTCACATAATACAGAATTTTAAAAGTAAATAATTTGTGATTAAAGAAAATAAATAATGGCATTACTATACATTGCTCAAAGAGGAAAAAGTGAAAATACCACTGTTCAATCATTTTAAAAAGACGTTCTTTAAAAAAATAACAACACTAGATGACTAAGCACATGAAATAAGAAAAATGTACAGGGCAACTCATTTATAGTAATTCAACCTTCATCTTCTGATTTAGTTACTGTAAAAAATCTATTATAAGTTCCATTTGGTAGTGAACTGTAGCCATCTACTGGAAATGAACAGTTAAAGCAAATGTTTAATATCATGTTTCTCTCTTAAGAAACCAGTATTCTTTGTGCTTAATTTAGCGGACCAGAGAAATGAACAATCCTAGATGCAGTAAGATAAAATTTAATTTCTTGTATCAGCCTCACAATCTCTAACCTGTAAAGATACATGATTTAGTAGTTTAATACGTTATTTTTAATATCACTTTCTATGTATAAATAGCTTTCTATCACTGAGAGATTTTCTGGGTCTATTAACCTACTTTCCCCAAGCCTTACATTTTTAAATCACACAGCTATGCAAATTCCAAAGTTTTAAGTGAAATTACCCAGCAAGTACCTTTAGTTACCAAATTATAAGCTGGATATATAATCACAGCTTTTGTACTATATTTTACTCAGTTTGGCACTGAAAGAATTTTCAAAGAAATGAAAACAAAACAAACAAAAAAACACAAAAACAAGGGCCAAAACATAGCCTTTGTTTTTCTGTTAGAGAGAGGCCATTTAAAATACTAATTCTGTCTAAACACCAGAGCTGCTGCCATACTCACCACATGGTCAGATTAGAGGAAAGCCTTAGGGTGCTAACTGCCCCTACTGGTAAATAATAATGCCGTTCTTGAGGGACAAGAAATTTAAATTGTATCCTGTACTTTATACTTCCGCAAAAATCCCTTCGATCTCAATGATCTAAAGGTATATCTACTACCAATTTATTTTTTAAAGTATAAATGCTCAACATTGGAATGATTCCTTGAATTATCAAGACCTCACAACCACTGCAATGCAATTTCAGTCACTGCTAGTGACACTTAAAAGTCAGTAACTG